>NW_026137488.1:0-32018 GCF_009805555.1 Andrographis paniculata | reverse complement strand
TAAATATACTAATTTCGAACACTCACAACAAATACGAAAAGCACTGTAATTAGAACTATGTGAGCACAAAGTAAGAATAATCTATAACATGCTATATAATACAAAGGAAAAACAGTGAAAAAACGAAAGCGCTAAATTACTAATTTCGAACACTCTACAACAAATACGAAAGCGCTATAATTAGAACAATAGAGCACAAAGTAAGTATAATCTATAACATGCTATACAATACAAAGGAAAACATTGAAAAAACAAAGCGCTAAATATACAATTTCAAACACTCCACAACGAATACGAAAAGTACTGTAATTAGAATTATAGAGCACAAAGTAAGTATAATCTATAACATCCTATATAATACAAAGGATAAACATTGAAAAAACGAAAGCGCTAAATGTACTAATTTCGAACACACCACAACGAATATACGAAAAGACCGTAATTAGAACTATAGAGTACAATGTAAGTATAATGTATAACATGCTATATAATACAAAGAAAAACATTGAAAAAACAAAAGCGGTAAATATACTAATTTCGAACACTCCACAACAAATACGAAAACTATTGTGATTAGAACTATTGAGAACACAAAGTAAGTATAATCTATAACATGCTATATAATATAAAGGAAAAACATTGAAAAAACAAAAGCGCTCTATGTACTAATTTCGAACACTCTCCACAACGAATGCGAAAAGCACTGCAAATAGAACTATAGAGCACAAAGTAAGTATAATCTATAACATGCTATATAATATAAAGGAAAAACTGAAAAAACAAAAGCGCTAAATTTACTGATTTCGAACACTCTACAACAAATACGAAAAGCACTGTAATTAGAACTATTGAGAGCACAAAGTAAGTATAATCTATAACATGCTATATAATACAAAGGAAAACATTGAAAAAACGAAAGCGCTAAACATACTAATTTCGAACACTCTAAAACAAATACGAAAAGTACTATAATTAGAACTATAGAGAGCACAAAGTAAGTATAATCTATAACATGCTATATAATACAAAGAAAAAACATTGAAAAAGGAAAGCGTTAAATATACTAATTTCAAACACTCTAAAACAATACGAAAAGTACTATAATTAGAACTATAGAGAGCACAAAGTAAGTATAATCTATAACATGCTATATAATATAAAGGAAAAACATTGAAAAAACAAAAGCGCTAAATGTACTAATTTTGAACACTCCACAACGAATACGAAAAGCACTGTAATTAGAATTATAGAGCACAAAGTAAGTATAATCTATAACATGCTATATAATACAAAGGAAAAACATTGAAAAAACGAATGAGCTAAATATAGTAATTTCGAACACTCTACAACAAATACGAAAAGCACTGTAATTAGAACTATTGAGAGCACAAATGTAAGTATAATCTATAACATGCTATATAATACAAAGGAAAAACATTGAAAAAATGAAAACGCTAAATATACTAATTTCGAACACTCTACAACAAATACGAAAAGCATTATATACAGAACTATTGAGAGCACAAAGTAAGTATAATCTATAACATGCTATATAATACAAAGGAAAAAGATTGAAAAAACGAAAGCGTTAAATATACTAATTTCGAACACTCAACAACAAATACGAAAAGCACTGTAATTAGAACTAATGTGAGCACAAAGTAAGAATAATCTATAACATGCTATATAATACAAAGGAAAAACAGTGAAAAAACGAAAGCGCTAAATTTACTAATTTCGAAGACTCTACAACAAATACGAAAAGCGCTATAATTAGAACAATAGAGCACAAAGTAAGTATAATCTATAACATGCTATACAATACAAAGGAAAAACATTGCCAAAACGAAAGCGCTAAATATACAAATTTCAAACACTCCACAACGAATACGAAAAGTACTGTAATTAGAATTATAGAGCACAAAGTAAGTATAATCTATAACATCCTATATAATACAAAGGATAAACATTGAAAAAACGAAAGCGCTAAATGTACTAATTTCGAACACACCACAACGAATACGAAAAGGACCGTAATTAGAACTATAGAGTACAATGTAAGTATAATGTATAACATGCTATATAATACAAAGGAAGAACATTGAAAAAACAAAAGCGGTAAATATACTAATTTCGAACACTCCACAACAAATACGAAAACTATTGTGATTAGAACTATTGAGAACACAAAGTAAGTATAATCTATAACATGCTATATAATATAAAGGAAAAACATTGAAAAAACAAAAGCGCTCTATGTACTAATTTCGAACACTCCACAACGAATGCGAAAAGCACTGCAAATAGAACTATAGAGCACAAAGTAAGTATAATCTATAACATGCTATATAATATAAAGGAAAAACACTGAAAAAACAAAAGCGCTAAATTTACTGATTTCGAACACTCTACAACAAATACGAAAAGCACTGTAATTAGAACTATTGAGAGCACAAAGTAAGTATAATCTATAACATGCTATATAATACAAAGGAAAAACATTGAAAAAACGAAAGCGCTAAACATACTAATTTCGAACACTCTAAAACAAATACGAAAAGTACTATAATTAGAACTATAGAGAGCACAAAGTAAGTATAATCTATAACATGCTATATAATACAAAGAAAAAACATTGAAAAAAGGAAAGCGTTAAATATACTAATTTCAAACACTCTAAAACAAATACGAAAAGTACTATAATTAGAACTATAGAGAGCACAAAGTAAGTATAATCTATAACATGCTATATAATATAAAGGAAAAACATTGAAAAAACAAAAGCGCTAAATGTACTAATTTTGAACACTCCACAACGAATACGAAAAGCACTGTAATTAGAATTATAGAGCACAAAGTAAGTATAATCTATAACATGCTATATAATACAAAGGAAAAACATTGAAAAAACGAATGAGCTAAATATAGTAATTTCGAACACTCTACAACAAATACGAAAAGCACTGTAATTAGAACTATTGAGAGCACAAATGTAAGTATAATCTATAACATGCTATATAATACAAAGGAAAAACATTGAAAAAGCAAAAACGCTAAATATACTAATTTCGAACACTCTACAACAAATACGAAAAGCACTATATATAGAACTATTGAGAGCACAAAGTAAGTATAATCTATAACATGCTATATAATACAAAGGGAAAAGATTGAAAAAACGAAAGCGTTAAATATACTAATTTCGAACACTCTACAACAAATACGAAAAGCACTGTAATTAGAACTAATGTGAGCACAAAGTAAGAATAATCTATAACATGCTATATAATACAAAGGAAAAACAGTGAAAAAACGAAAGCGCTAAATTTACTAATTTCGAAGACTCTACAACAAATACGAAAAGCGCTATAATTAGAACAATAGAGCACAAAGTAAGTATAATCTATAACATGCTATACAATACAAAGGAAAAACATTGCCAAAACGAAAGCGCTAAATATACAAATTTCGAACACTCCACAACGAATACGAAAAGTACTGTAATTAGAATTATAGAGCACAAAGTAAGTATAATCTATAACATCCTATATAATACACAGAAAAAACATTGAAAAAACGAATGCGCTAAATATACTAATTTAGAACACTCTAAAACAAATACGAAAAGCACTGTAATTAGAACTATATTGAGAGCACAAAGTAAGTATAATCTATAACATGCTATATAATACAAAGGAAAAACATTGAAAAAACGAAAGCGGTAAATATACTAATTTCGAACACTCTACAAAAAATACGAAAAGCACTATAATTAGAACTATTGAGAGCACAAAGTAAGTATAATCTATAACATGCTATATAATAATACAAAGAAAAAACATTGAAAAAACGAAAGCGTTAAATATACTAATTTCGAACACTCTACAACAAATACGAAAAACACTGTAATTAGAACTAATGAGAGCACAAAGTAAGAATAATAAATAACATGCTATATAATACAAAGGAAAAACATTGAAAAAACGAAAGCGCTAAATTTACTAATTTCGAACACTCTACAACATATACGAAAAGCACGGTAATTAGATCTATTGAGAGCACAAAGTAAGTATAATCTATAACATGCTATATAATACAAATGAAAAACATTGAAAAATGAATGCGCTAAATATACTAATTTCGAACACTCCACAACAAATACGAAAAGCACTCTAATTAGAACTAATGAGAGCACAAAGTAAGAATAATATATAACATGCTATATAATACAAAGGAAAAACATTGAAAAAACGAAAGCGCTAAATTTACTAATTTCGAACACTCTACAACATATACGAAAAGCACGGTAATTAGATCTATTGTCATGGACCGAATTGATCAACTACACAAGACACGGAATTAAACTAACTAAGCGGAACTAACTAAGAAAGAAAAGAACAAATTAACTAAGCGGAAACGAATAAAGCGAGAAAAAGGATAATTGAAAGAGAAGCAAACCTAAGTAAGTACTAACGTAAGAACGACCCGATATCCTTCTAGCATCGAACCATCCTCCACGAAGGCACCACCTCGGTCGACACTTTGGAGAGCTCTTCCATCTTCCCCAAATGCCACGAACTTGAGGCTTTATACTCAAACCCGAATTTTTGAACTAAACCCCATGGAGCATGCAATGGAATTGCATTCCATGAAATATTAGACTAAAAGAGAAAGTATTGCTATCAAGCATAACTTTCCATAAAAAAGGAAATGATCAATAATGATCAAATATTCATAAAAATATTCTTGCTTGGTGTGTTTTACAAAGCACCTTAAGAGTCCTATTTATAGGAGTGGGGGAAGGGGCAAGTGGAGTGATTTTCCAATGTGGGATAGGTTTAGTAAAACTAAGTAACCTCTCATTGATTGACACCTAGCTAATGGTCCCCTCTTGCATGTGAGAGGCATGTGAGAGAGCTTATTGTATATGTATATGTATAAGTGGTCCCAATAGATGGTCCCCCCCCCACTTAAGCATGTGCAACCTAGGTTTATATAATTACCTATTTAACCCTCTATTTTAGCAAATCCGAGGTTTGCACAACTTTTCCGTTAGTTTTCCGGTTGAGGCGTTGCAAGCTCCAATGTAACCTTTACAACCACGGCACTCGCCCTAGGCTTTCCATCAAGTCCTCGCATGTTGTAACATAGTCCGTTGGTTGGGCTCCAATTCTCTAATTTCTTTATTAGGCCTTGCAATTTTTCAATGCACGCTTTCGCTCGAGCTCTCGAGACTGGTCCGATTGGAATATGTGGAATTGCAAGTCCCGATCTTTTCGTATCCATGTCATCCTCTCCCCCTTCAGAAGGTTGATCCATCAACCGTTGTGCTTCCTCATCGGCTCGATCATAGAGTGATAAATCTGCAATATTAAAAGTCGGATTAATACCATATTCATCCGGAAGTTCCAAACGGTATGCATTATCATTAATCCTTTCAAGCACTCGAAATGGCCCATCTCCTCGGGGTGATAGCTTTGTACGTCGTCTTGCTGGAAACCTTTCCTTCCTCATGTGAACCCAAACCCAATCGCCAGGATGCAATATTACAGCTTTACGTCCGCGGTTAGCGTACTTAGCATATACCTCCGCAGATTTTTCTAGACTTGCTTTGACATCCTTATGAAGTTCCTTTATGCGTCTTGCTCGTTCCCTACCATTAACATTTAAGAACTCATTGCTAGGCAATGGTAAAAGATCAGTAGGCGTTAGTGGGTTCATTCCATAAACTACTTCAAACGGTGACATGTGTGTGGCTGTGTGGATATGTCTATTGTATGCAAATTCAATGTAAGGAAGACATTCATCCCAACTTTTACTATGTGAATTCACAATAACTCTAAGGAGATTACCTAACACCCGGTTTACCGCCTCCGTTTGTCCGTCAGTTTGGGGGTGATAGGATGTGGAGAAAAGAAGCTTAGTACCAATTTCGTGCCACAACGATTTCCAAAAGTAACTCACGAACTTTGCCTCACGATCTGAGACAATAGACCTTGGCACTCCATGAAGGCGTACTATCTCCTTGAAAAATAGTTTGGCGATGTGATGGGCATCATTTGTCTTTGCACAAGGAATGAAATGCGCCATCTTGGAAAACCTGTCAACCACAACGAAAATAGAATCTTTAGCACGTGCAGTTCTAGGTAAACCCAACACAAAATCCATACTAATATCAATCCAAGGTCCCTCAGGGGGTGGAAGAGGCATGTAGAGTCCATGTGGCTTAAGTGTTGACTTGGCCTTAAGGCACGTCACGCATCGCGAAATATAATCTGCAACTTGCTTGCGCATTCCAGGCCAATAAAATTTCTCTCCAAGAGCTTCCATTGTAGCATTCTTCCCAAAGTGGCCCATCATGTCACCACCGTGAACTTCTTGTATTAGTAACTCCCGAATGGAGCATTTTGGGATACAAAGTCGATTATCATAATACAAAAATCCCTCATGTCTGCAATACTTATCATGCCCATGAAATTCACACAAAGCATACACATATTTGAAATCCTCATCAGTGTGGTATAATTCCTTAACATGCTCAAATCCTAATAAATGCGTGGACGCGTATGAAATTAAAGCATACCTGCGTGAGAGTGCATCCGCGACAATATTATCCTTACCCTTTTTGTACTTGATGGTGTATGGAAATGACTCAATAAAAGATACCCATCGTGCGTGCCTTCGATTCAGCTGTTGTTGCCCCCTCAAGTGCTTCAAGGTCTCATGATCGGTGTGTATCACAAACTCTCGTGGCATCAAATAATGTTGCCATGTCTATAAAGCCCGTACCACCGCATACAACTCCTTGTCATATGTAGAGTAATTCAAGGCAGCCCCTCCAAATTTCTCACTATGATAGGCTATGGGTCGACCTTCTTGAAGCAAAACTGCACCCATGCCTTTGCCCGAAGCGTCACACTCAAGCTCAAAGGTCTTCTCAAAATTTGGTAGCGCAAGTACTGGTGCTTGAGTAAGCTTTGCCTTCAATGTCTCAAACGCTTCTTGGTGTGCTTGCTCCCATTTAAATGGGACTCCCTTCTTGAGCAAGGACGTGAGAGGAGCAGCGATCAAGCTAAAACCAGGCACGAACCTCCGAAAAAATCCACACATTCCCAAAAACCTCCTAATTTCTCCCACATTCATTGGAGGTGTCCATTCTTTAATTGCCTTTACTTTTGTTTCATCAACCTTCAAGCCATCCTCGCTAACTACAAACCCAAGGAAAACAACTTCATTAGTGTGGAATATGCACTTTTTAAAATTAGCATAGAGTTGTTCTTCCCTTAACCGTTGAAAGACGAGTCGCACATGCTCCACATGTTCATTTTCACTTTTACTGTAGACAAGAATATCATCAAAGTATACTACAACAAATTTACCAATGAAAGCACGTAGAACATGATTCATTAAACGCATGAAGGTACTAGGAGCATTAGTTAGACCGAATGGCATAACCAACCATTCGTACAAACCTAGCTTTGTTTTAAATGCCGTCTTCCACTCATCTCCGGGTTGCATACGAATCTGGTGGTATCCACTCCGAAGGTCAATCTTGGAGAAGATTCTCGCCCCATTGATCTCATCAAGCAAGTCATCAAGGCGCGGGATTGGGTGTCGATACTTAATTGTAATCGCATTCACCGCTCTGCAATCCACACACATCCTCCAAGTTCCATCCTTCTTGGGGACAATGATAACAGGAACAGCACATGGTGATAAGCTCTCCCGAACCCATCCCTTCTCAAGAAGTTCTTGGACTTGTTTTTGAATCTCCTTATTCTCATTTGGGTTGCACCGATATGCAGGACGATTTGGGATCGAAGCACCGGGTACGAAGTCAATTTGATGCTCTATCCCACGAATGGGCGGTAGTCCTTGCGGTAGTTCCTCCGGGTATACTGACGAGGACGTCAAATCTTTAAGCATTCAAATGCCCGTGGGACCCATCACTCGAAGCCGAGCTCGTCAGTTTCAAAAATCCGTCACTACATTCATCAGATGCTTTTTCATGGAGAATCAATCCCGCAAGAATCCCAATTGAAAGATCAAGAGAATCGCTAATCATGGAAGGTTATTAAGGGAATTATCACTTGTGGAGGGAATCACTAATCATGGAAATATATCAAGGGAATCCTCACTTATGGAGAGAATCACTAATCGTGGAAGTATATCAAGGGAATCATCACTTATGGAGAGAATCACTAATCGTGGAAGTATATCAAGGGAATCATCACTTATGGAGAGAATCACTAATCGTGGAAGTATATCAAGGGAATCATCACTTATTTTCTTTTATTATAAGTTTCCATATACTATAATTCCATATCTAAAACTTTCCTAATTATTTATTTCCTTATAGTTAGACTTACCTTTTGGTTTGTTTCCTTTATTATTTCTTGCCTTTTATTTTCCTCAAGGACCTCTATATAAGGTCCTTGCCTATCATTGTAATGCGAAACCTTTTTTACATCTTGAATTAAATTTCACTTTTATATTTTCTAGTGTTAGGGAGTGATTTCCTCGCATTTAGAATCTCAAATCGGGTCTTTGGAGTGATTCCATCGGTTCGTGGCTTCCAATCCTTTGCAGTGGGATTTAGCCTATTGTTTGTGTTTTACCTGTGGATTGATTTCAGGTCCGAGACTTATTCTCGTGGTTGGTTATCATCTATACTAATTCACATTCTCTGCACTATCCTTCTTCTTCCTTCTCTTTTCTTTTATACATATTCTTAATCCATTTGTTCTATTGAACCTTGTGGGTAAGAAAATTATGTTGGTTATAATTATACGCGGCCGGGCCGTGTCATCTGGTATCAAAGCTAGTTGATACAATCTCTTGATTGATATCACGGTTCTTATTTGAAAAAAAAAAAAAAGCAAAAAAAAAAAAGCAAAAAAAAATGTCAAAAAAAAAGCAAAAAAAAAAAACAAAAAAAAAGGCAAAAAAAAAAACGAAAAAAAAAGTTATTATCAAATATAAATATATTTGTTATTTACTTCTAGTTCTCGAATCATCTTTTCTTTTATCAAAAAAAAATAAAAATAATCTATTTAGATTATTTGTCTTCTACCTTCATTCTGAACTTATATTTCTTTTGGTTTCCCTACTGTTTTGGATTTTTTGGCTATCGTCTTTGGGAGAATTCCATCGATTTGATTTGAGTCCTTTTTGCGAGACGGAGAGGTACATAAGGTGTGGAGTGATACACGAGAGTTCTAGTGAGGTTATTTTCTTTTTTTCTTCTATTTCTAATGGCAGGGGGTGAAGGATCCAATTCTCAACAAGTTGATGTACAAGGTCTTCTCAACACCATTCTACAAGAGTTCAAAACTCTTCACTATTCTCGATTGGAATTGATGAATAATAGGATGGATCAACTGGAAGAGAATCAACAAAAGTTACAGGAGAATATCCGACCGTTACCGGAAACTCAGAGGCGAAATGATGTTCAACCGCATTTGAGGCCAAGACGCAACATCCGGCCCCCACCCCCACACAACTTTGACGAACCCGATGATGAGGAGTTTGAAGGAAATTGGGAACGACGTAGGCATCATAATAACTATCACCGACGGGATGGAGATGAGGCTATCAACTCGATCAAGTTTCAAGTGCCGCCGTTCCAAGGAAAATCCGACCCTGAAGTATTTTTGCAATGGGAACGAAGGTTAAAAATAATCTTTGATGTTCAACAATTAACTGACCAACAAAAACTCCGTGTGGCTGTAATGGAGTTTTCAGATTATGCCCTTGCATGGTGGGACCAATTGAGCATCAACCGCCGCAGAAATAGGGAGGCTCCAGTGCGTACTTGGACAGAACTTCGTACACTCATGCGGAAGAGGTTTGTTCCTCCTCATTACCATCGTGAAGTATTGCGGAGATTGCAGAGCATAGAACAAGGGTCTCGGTCAGTGGAGGAGTACTATGAGGAGCTTGAAACACTTCTTCTACAAGCCGATATCCATGAAGATCAGGAGCAAACGATGTCTAGATTTTTGAATGGGCTTCAAAGGGATATTGTTGATGCGGTAGAGATGTACCAATACGTGGACCTCAAGGAGATGGTACACTTGGCCATAAAGGTGGAGAAGCAACTAAAATCAAAGAGGATGCAAGGTAATCCGTTTAAACTTGCTCCAATTGTAGGGTTACCTAAAGCGCCGCTTCCACAACACATCAACAAAGGAAAAGAGGAGTCCAATTCGAAGTCCTCCTTAGAATCACCCGCAGCAAAAGGTACTCCGGATACAAGTGCATCTACTCTTTCATATAGCCTAACTACCCCTCAACCTCTCAAATCTTCATCCTCACCAATAAATAAATCTGCCCCGAGCCACTCTCAAATACTCTACCCTTCTACTCAAAAATCAAACACGAGTGTAGTGATTCAAGGTGAAACCAGCTGGAATCTTAAACACGAGAGTGAGAGGTCTAATCTTTTTATGTGTAGGAAGGAAGCTTTACGCTTAGAACATGGAGTTCATTGTCTGCTATTACTTTTTAAACCTTCTTATTTTTCCATGAATGACTCTAACAAACTTCCATCTAGTTTTTCTAACTTATTGAAGGCGTATGATGATGTTTTTCCTGATGAAGTACCCCATGGTTTACCACCCACTCGTGGAATTGAGCACCAAATTGATTTTGTCCCGGGAGCATCAATTCCTAATCGGCCAGCCTATCGAGCCAACCCGCATGAGGTAAAAGAAATACAAAGGCAAGTGAAGGATCTACTGAGCAAAGGTTGGATTCGTGAAAGTCTAAGTCCTTGTGCTGTACCTGTCCTATTGGTGCCCAAAAAAGATGGAGGTTGGCGCATGTGTGTAGATTGCCGAGCCGTCAACGCTATAACAGTTAAGTATCGTCATCCCATTCCTAGATTAGATGACATGCTTGATAATTTGTGTGATTCTGCAATTTTTTCAAAAATTGATTTAAAAAGTGGTTATCACCAAATTCGGATGAATCAAGGTGATGAATGGAAAACTGCCTTCAAGACTTCTTTTGGTCTATATGAGTGGTTAGTTATGCCATTTGGACTTACTAATGCCCCAAGCACATTCATGCGATTGATGAATCATGTTTTACGGAATTTTATAAGTTTGTTGTAGTATACTTTGATGACATACTTGTTTATAGTACTTCTATTGAAATACATGTTGAACATTTGCAAGAAGTTTTAGATGTTTTACGGGCTGAGAAGTTATATGCTAACTTGAAAAAATGCGACTTTTGTGTCGACAAGTGCAACTTTTTGGGTTTTATTGTAGGAAAAGATGGAATATGTGTAGATCCTGCGAAAGTTGCAGCCATCCAAGAGTGGCCTACACCTACTAGCGTACGTGATGTCCGCAGTTTCCATGGCCTTGCAAGTTTCTACCGTCGATTTGTGCGGAACTTCAGCACTATTGCAGCACCCTTAACAGCAATTACCAAAAAAGACGATAAGTTTGAGTGGGGAAGTGAACAACAAAATGCTTTTGATACTTTGAAATCGAAACTTACATGTGCACCCGTACTTGCTTTACCTGATTTCTCTAAACCGTTTGAACTTGATTGTGATGCCTCTGGTGTAGGTATTGGTGTCGTCCTCTCGCAAGAAAAGAGACCTGTTGCATTTTTCAGTGAAAAGCTACATGGCCCTGCGTTGAATTACTCAACTACGATAAGGAATTGTACTCCTTAGTGCGGGCCCTGCAAACATGGCAACATTATGTACGTCCTCCCGAAGCTGAAGGTGTAATTCGTCGGTGTACAACGTGCCTCTCGTTGAAGTCTACTGTTCATCCACGCGGTTTGTATACTCCCCTACCTATTTTTGAATCCCCTTGGGTTGATATTTCTATGGCTTTCATATTAGGTTTGCCTAGGAGTATGTCTGCTAAAAATTCAATATTTGTTCTGGTTGATCGCTTTTCAAAAATGGCACATTTTATTCCATGCACAAAAACCACTGATGCTAACCATGTTGCTTCATTATTTTTGAAAGAGGTTCTTAGATTGCATGGTGTTCCAAGATCCATTGTTTTTTATAGGGATTCTCGATTTTTAAGTTATTTTTGGAAAACACTTTGGGCTAAATTAGGTGCACAATTAATGTTTTCCACATCACACCACCCACAAACTGATGGTCAAACAGGAGTTGTTAATCAAACTGTGGGTAGCTTATTACATGCCTTAGTTCATGAGAATTTGAAGAGTTGGAAAGAATGTTTAGCTCATGCTAAATTTGCATATAACCGTACGATTCATAGCTCTACAAATTGTTCTCCATTTGAGGTTGATTACGGTTTTAACCCATTAACTCCTCTTGATCTTATGCCATTGCCACGCAATGAGCACGTTTGTTTTGATGGCAGAAAAAGGGTTGAATTTGTCCAACAATTTCATTCTCAAGTTCGGGATGACCTACGAAAGGCAGTTGATAATTACGCAAAACAAGCTAACTGTGGGCGCAACAAAGTTGTATTCAAGATAGGAGATTGGTCTTGGCTACACTTAAGGAAGGAAAGATTTCCAGAATTACGAAAGTTAAAACTTACTCCCCATGGCGATGGGCCTTTTCGAGTGTTGGAACGCATTAATAATAATGCTTACAAACTTGAACTCCCAGGTGAGTACCAAGTTCATGCTACTTTTAATGTTTCTGACTTAAGCCCTTTTGATGCAGCGGATAAATATCTTGTTCGGGAGAACAAGAAAGCTTTTCAAGAAGGAGGGAATGACGAGGACGTCAAATCTTTAAGCATTCAAATGCCCGTGGGACCCATCACTCGAAGCCGAGCTCGTCAGTTTCAAAAATCCGTCACTACATTGATCAGATGCTTTTTCATGGAGAATCAATCCCGCAAGAATCCCAATTGAAAGATCAAGAAAATCGCTAATCATAGAAGGTTATTAAGGGAATTATCACTTGTGGAGGGAATCACTAATCATGGAAATATATCAAGGGAATCCTCACTTATGGAGAGAATCACTAATCGTGGAAGTATATCAAGGGAATCATCATTTATGGAGAGAATCACTAATCGTGGAAGTATATCAAGGGAATCATCACTTATTTTCTTTTATTATAAGTTTCCATATACTATAATTCCATATCTAAAACTTTCCTAATTATTTATTTCCTTATAGTTAGACTTACCTTTTGGTTTGTTTCCTTTATTATTTCTTGCCTTTTATTTTCCTCAAGGACCTCTATATAAGGTCCTTGCCTATCATTGTAATGCGAAACCTTTTTTACATCTTGAATTAAATTTCACTTTTATATTTTCTAGTGTTAGGGAGTGATTTCCTCGCATTTAGAATCTCAAATCGGGTCTTTGGAGTGATTCCATCGGTTCGTGGCTTCCAATCCTTTGCAGTGGGATTTAGCCTATTGTTTGTGTTTTACCTGTGGATTGATTTCAGGTCCGAGACTTATTCTCGTGGTTGGTTATCATCTATACTAATTCACATTCTCTGCACTATCCTTCTTCTTCCTTCTCTTTTCTTTTATACATATTCTTAATCCATTTGTTCTATTGAACCTTGTGGGTAAGAAAATTATGTTGGTTATAATTATACGCGGCCGGGCCGTGTCATATACATCCTTCATCTCTTCAAGCATCCTAGCAAAGGGAATGGGAAAATTAGTGAGTAGATTATCTTTATCAGAATGAAATAAATCTTTGCATAACAACATAAACAACCCCCCTTTTGATGATCTAGGTCACCAACTTCTCTCTGAAAATCGGTAAGTGAAAGAAGGATGTTGGAACCCTTAGCAGTAGACTCTCTCTTTTCCTCTGTGGATACTTCTTTTCCTTTAGTTCTTTTAAGGCTTTCAGCCTCTTGCATCTTCTTTCGCAAGCTTTCTTGATCTTTTCGAACCTCCTTCAATGGCAAAGAAGGAATCATTACCTTGTAGCCCTTGTCATAAAATCTAACTTTGTTAGTCTTGCCATCATAGATAATTCCTTTATCAGATTGCCATGGTCGGCCAAGAAGCACATGGCATGCGGTCATCGGAGTAACATCACAAAGGACATCCTCTTTGTAGGGGCCGATTGAAATAGGAACTTTGGCTTGCCTAGTGATCTTCATATCTCCACTAGAGTTCATCCATTGAAGATGGTATGGAGTTGGATGCTTGATAGTTTGGAGTCCAAGCTTGTCTACCACATACCAACTTACGACATTGGTGCAACTTCCATTATCAATGATTATCGACGCTCGCTTCCCACCAATCTTGCACCGACAATGGAACAAATTCTCCCGTTGCTCCTTAACCCGATCAACAAAATTTTCCGACTCCTTGGGAACTGCTCCAAGCATTCGCAAAACCACTAGAGAGTCCCCGGATGAATCCTCTTCAACGTGCTCTTCCGTCTCTTGGATTGCTTCATCCTCACTCGCCTCAACTTCATGTTCCCAATCTTCACCCTCATCATCCGACAAAAGTACATAGTCCCCATTGTCACAAAGCACAACAGTTCGCACATTAGGGCATGTATTGGCATAATGACCTTTCCTTTGACACTTAAAACATGTGACTTCCTTTGCTTTGTTTGGTGAACCATCCTTGCTGACTTTCCTTGGTTCATCACGCTTAACCACCTTAAGCGGCTCATTCTTGGTCGTGTGCTTATCATCTCCTTTGGGCCAAGATTTTGTTGGTCCCGTATTACCCCCAAACTTGTTGAAATTTGGTGACGTCTTTCCAAAGCTCACACTTACTCCTACCTTTCCATGCGATTCAATCTTGGTAGCAAGTTGGACAAGTTCCAAAGTAGAATTGTAAGGATACATATCCACTTGAATCATAATATCACGCCTCAGCCCCTTGAGAAACCGATACATGGTGACTCCATCATCTTCCACAAGCTGAGCCCGCATCATAAGCATCTCCATTTCCTTGTAGTACTGCTCAACTGTCTTGCTACCTTGGACTAAAAACTGAATTTTCTGAAGAAGATCCATCCGATAATGCAGGGGCACAAAACGTGCATGCATAGCTCGAGTAAGGGCTGCCCATGTCTCAATCGGAGGCATTCCGGACCTTGCAATATCAGCTTGTATCTTCTCCCACCAAACAAGAGCATACTCCTTAAACTCCACAACAGCAAGCTGAATTTTCTTGCGCTCCGAGTAATTATGACATGCAAACATCATCTCCACTTTGCTTTTCCACTCAAGAAACTCATTAGGTTCAGCCGATCCTACGAAAGGTGGTATGGAGAACTTGATGGACTGCATGTTATCATCAACCTCATTAACTCGAACTCGGCTCCTTCGGTTATGGATATCTTCTTCCAAGTCAAATTCATCAAGTAACTCTTTGGTAGCATCCCGTCTTCCTCGTCGGCCTTGGATAGATGTAGGCCTTGGACTAGTATGACGCCTTTCGCCAAAATCATCAACTTGGATAGATCGATTTGGGAAAACACTTGTTGAGCCCATAGGTTGCTTGCCAAGGTGGATTTCTTCACGTCTAGCATCACTATGACTTCCCCTTTCTTCAAGAGTAGCAACCTTATCGAAAACCTCATCGAGTTTCTTTTCCATGTTTTGATCAACCTTCCTTAACAAGGCCTCCGCATAAGCCTTCATCCGAGCATCCACAACATCATCTATGTCATCTCGAACATGATCAACTTGACTCCGTAGGTCATGTATCTCTCGACCTTGCTGATCCACACGAGATGTCATGCTATCCATCTTTCCACCTAACTCGTCTTTAATATCTCGCATATCTTTGCTTTGCTTATTTATCGCAGCCAAGATATCATCCAACGAAGCCATACCTGCACCAAAACAAACTAATATATGTATATTGAAAGTTAGTTCTCACAATTCCCCCCCTCTCGCACACTCGTGTATACCTCTCGACAAATGGATAGAGTTTCCAAGCTCTTAAAGTGTGCCTTGATGGAGTCGTAAAGGTGGAACCTGAGTGACGTACGCGTTTAAAGTGGACAAGAAACTTTAAACACGACTCAATCAAAGAAAGCTCAAGATAGTGTCAATCATGCAATGCAAAGAACCATGCTCATTCATTCACGGACAAATGACCAAACATACACAACACACAAATGCCGGAACTAAGCAAGTCGACAACAAACACAAGCTGAATGATCTCAACAACCACCAAATCACCACAATACTCAACTCCCTTTAAAACGTGTCAAACGAATATGACAAGTACAAAATCGATCCAATCTCAAAAACTCAAAACTGAATAATCAACTTCAATTACAAATTCACAAAAACTGATTAATATAACTTTCTCACCACTTCACAAGCTTTCCAATGACATATCATACGCGAAAAATGGAGCTCGTATGAGAAAACTACAACTCAAACAAGATTATCGACAAAAAAAAATTGCTCTAGTCCTCCCGCTCGATTTTGTTTTTGTATTTCATTTTTTTTTTCAAATATTTTGGTTTTCTTTTTCTTTTCTTTGCAACATTTTTTTTTTTTTTTCGCAACTCTTTTTTTTTTTTTTTTTACTTTTTCACGGCAATATTACGAGGCCTAGGCAAAACAATACATCAACAATAACTCCTTACACTTCCCCAACAACATCCAACTCAAAATTATTTCAACCTCACTTTAAACAACAACGAACTCAACAACCCGCAAACTTGCAAAACTCAAACAAGAGCAAAATCGCAAAACTCAAACAAGAACAAACTTGCAACACTCAAACAAGAACAAACTCGCAAAACTCAAACAAGAGCATGAAGTGTACAATTAAAATCACTCGTCAACAAAGTCACAAGCTTGAGTTCATATAATGCATATGGATGTAAGGTGCATGTTGTACACTAGGAAGCATAGAGGATCAAATCGTCTACACTAGAAGGCCAAACAATGACAAAACTCGAGATCAAATCTACGTCAAGAATATGCAATAAACAGCTCGACTACGCAACTAGAGGAATGAATAAAAAAGATAAGATAACAAAGGAATTTTTTTTTTTTTCGGAATTTTCGGAATAAAGATAGTGTAAATTGATAAAACTGCTTTGATACCAAAATTAAATATATGTCATGGACCGAATTGATCAACTACACAAGACACGGAATTAAACTAACTAAGCGGAACTAACTAAGAAAGAAAAGAACAAATTAACTAAGCGGAAACGAATAAAGTGAGAAAAAGGATAATTGAAAGAGAAGCAAACCTAAGTAAGTACTAACGTAAGAACGACCCGATACCCTTCTAGCATCGAACCATCCTCCACGAAGGCACCACCTCGGTCGACACTTTGAAGAGCTCTTCCATCTTCCCCAAATGCCACGAACTTGAGGCTTTATACTCAAACCCGAATTTTTGAACTAAACCCCATGGAGCATGCAATGGAATTGCATTCCATGAAATATTAGACTAAAAGAGAAAGTATTGCTATCAAGCATAACTTTCCATAAAAAAGGAAATGATCAATAATGATCAAATATTCATAAAAATATTCTTGCTTGGTGTGTTTTACAAAGCACCTTAAGAGTCCTATTTATAGGAGTGGGGGAAGGGGCAAGTGGAGTGATTTTCCAATGTGGGATAGGTTTAGTAAAACTAAGTAACCTCTCATTGATTGACACCTAGCTAATGGTCCCCTCTTGCATGTGAGAGGCATGTGAGAGAGCTTATTGTATATGTATATGTTTAAGTGGTCCCAATAGATGGTCCCCCCCCACTTAAGCATGTGCAACCTAGGTTTATATAATTACCTATTTAACCCTCTATTTTAGCAAATCCGAGGTTTGCACAACTTTTCCGTTAGTTTTCCGGTTGAGGCGTTGCAAGCTCCAATGTAACCTTTACAACCACGGCACTCGCCCTAGGCTTTCCATCAAGTCCTCGCATGTTGTAACATAGTCCGTTGGTTGGGCTCCAATTCTCTAATTTCTTTATTAGGCCTTGCAATTTTTCAATGCACGCTTTCGCTCGAGCTCTCGAGACTGGTCCGATTGGAATATGTGGAATTGCAAGTCCCGATCTTTTCGTATCCATGTCATCCTCTCCCCCTTCAGAAGGTTGATCCATCAACCGTTGTGCTTCCTCATCGGCTCGATCATAGAGTGATAAATCTGCAATATTAAAAGTCGGATTAATACCATATTCATCCGGAAGTTCCAAACGGTATGCATTATCATTAATCCTTTCAAGCACTCGAAATGGCCCATCTCCTCGGGGTGATAGCTTTGTACGTCGTCTTGCTGGAAACCTTTCCTTCCTCATGTGAACCCAAACCCAATCGCCAGGATGCAATATTACAGCTTTACGTCCGCGGTTAGCGTACTTAGCATATACCTCCGCAGATTTTTCTAGACTTGCTTTGACATCCTTATGAAGTTCCTTTATGCGTCTTGCTCGTTCCCTACCATTAACATTTAAGAACTCATTGCTAGGCAATGGTAAAAGATCAGTAGGCGTTAGTGGGTTCATTCCATAAACTATTTCAAACGGTGACATGTGTGTGGCTGTGTGGATATGTCTATTGTATGCAAATTCAATGTAAGGAAGACATTCATCCCAACTTTTACTATGTGAATTCACAATAACTCTAAGGAGATTACCCAACGAAAGCGATAAATATACTAATTTCGAACACTCTATAATAAATACGAAACGCACTATAATTAGAACTATTGAGAGCACGAAGTAAGTATAATCTATAACATGCTATATAATACAAAGGAAAAACATTGAAAAAACGAAAGCGTTAAATATACTAATTTCGAACACTCTACAACAAATACGAAAAGCACTCTAATTAGAACTAATGAGAGCACAAAGTAAGAATAATATATAACATGCTATATAATACAAAGGAAAAACATTGAAAAAACGAATGCGCTAAATTTACTAATTTCGAACACTCTACAACATATACGAAAAGCACTATAATTAGAACTATAGAGCACAAAGTTAGTATAATCTATAACATGCTATATAATACAAAGAAAAAACATTGAAAAAACGAAAGCGTTAAATATACTAATTTCGAACACTCTACAACAAATACGAAAAACACTGTAATTAGAACTAATGAGAGCACAAAGTAAGAGTAATATAAAACATGCTATATAATACAAAGGAAAAACATTGAAAAAACGAAAGCGCTAAATATACTAATTTCGAACACTCTACAACAAATACGAAAAGCACTGTAATTAGAACTATAGAGGACAAAGTAAGTATAATCAATAACATGCTATATAATACAAAGGAAGAACATTGAAAAAACAAAAGCGCTTAATGTACAAATTTCGAACATTCCACAACGAATATGAAAAGCACCGTAATTAGAACTATAGAGCACAAAGGAAATATAATCTATAACATGCTATATAATACAAAATAAAAACATTGAAAAAACGAAAGGGCTAAATATACTAATTTCGAACACTCGACAAGAAATACGAAAAGCACTGTAATTAAAACTATTGAGAGCACTAAGTAAGTATAATCTATGACATTCTATATAATAAAAAGGAGAAACATTGAAAAAACAAAAGCGCTAAATGTACTAATTTCGAACACTCCATAACGAATACGAAAAGCACAGTAATTAGAACTATAGAGCACAAAGGAAGTATAATCTATAACATGCTATATAATACAAAGGAAGAACATTGAAAAAACGAAAGCGCTAAATATACTAATTTCGAACACTGTACAACAAATACGAAAAGCACGGTAATTAGAACTATTGAGAGCACAAAGTAAGTATAATCTATAACATACTATATAATACAAAGAAAAAACATTGAAAAAACGAATGCGCTAAATATACTAATTTAGAACACTCTAAAACAAATACGAAAAGCACTGTAATTAGAACTATATTGAGAGCACAAAGTAAGTATAATCTATAACATGCTATATAATACAAAGGAAAAACATTGAAAAATCGAAACCGGTAAATATACGAATTTCGAACACTCTACAACAAGTACGAAAAGCACTATAATTAGAACTATTGAGAGCACAAAGTAAGTATAATCTATAACATGCTATATAATACAAAGAAAAAACATTGAAAAAACGAAAGCGTTAAATATACTAATTTCGAACACTCTACAACAAATACGAAAAACACTGTAATTAGAACTAATGAGAGCACAAAGTAAGAATAATATATAACATCCTATATAATACAAAGGAAAAACATTGAAAAAACGAAAGCGCTAAATTTACTAATTTCGAACACTCTACAACATATACGAAAAGCACGGTAATTAGATCTATTGAGAGCACAAAGTAAGTATAATCTATAACATGCTATATAATACAAAGGAAAAACATTGAAAAAACGAAAGCGTTAAATATACTAATTTCGAACACTCTACAACAAATACGAAAAGCACTCTAATTAGAACTAATGAGAGCACAAAGTAAGAATAATATATAACATGCTATATAATACAAAGGAAAAACATTGAAAAACGAAAGCGCTAAATATACTAATTTCGAACACTCTACAACAAATACGAAAAGCACGGTAATTAGAACTATTGAGAGCACAAAGTAAGTATAATCTATAACATGCTATATAATACAAAGGAAAAACATTGAAAAAACGAATGCGCTAAATTTACTAATTTCGAACACTCTACAACATATACGAAAAGCACTATAATTAGAACTATAGAGCACAAAGTTAGTATAATCTATAACATGCTATATAATACAAAGAAAAAACATTGAAAAAACGAAAGCGTTAAATATACTAATTTCGAACACTCTACAACAAATACGAAAAACACTGTAATTAGAACTAATGAGAGCACAAAGTAAGAGTAATATAAACATGCTATATAATACAAAGGAAAAACATTGAAAAAACGAAAGCGCTAAATTTACTAATTTCGAACACTCTACAACATATACGAAAAGCACTGTAATTAGAACTATAGAGCACAAAGTAAGTATAATCTATAACATGCTATATAATACAAAGGAAAAACATTGAAAAAACCGAAAGCGCTAAATATACTAATTTCGAACACTCTACAACAAATACGAAAAGCACGGTAATTAGAACTATTGAGAGCACAAAGTAAGTATAATCTATAACATGCTATATAATACAAAGGCAAAACATTGAAAAAACGAAAGCGCTAAATTTACTAATTTCGAACACTCTACAACATATACGAAAAGCACTGTAATTAGAACTATAGAGGACAAAGTAAGTATAATCTATAACATGCTATATAATACAAAGGAAAACATTGAAAAAACAAAAGCGCTAAATGTACTAATTTCGAACACTCCACAACGAATATGAAAAGCACCGTAATTAGAACTATAGAGCACAAAGAAGTATAATCTATAACATGCTATATAATACATAGGAAGAACATTGAAAAAACGAAAGCGCTAAATATACTAATTCGAACACTCTACAACAAATACGAAAAGCACGGTAATTAGAACTATTGCGAGGACAAAGTAAGTATAATCTATAACATGCTATATAATACAAAGGCAAAACATTGAAAAAACAAAAGCGCTTAATGTACTAATTTCGAACACTCCACAACGAATACGAAAAGCACCGTAATTAGAACTATAGAGCACAAAGGAAATATAATCTATAACATGCTATATAATACAAATAAAAACATTGAAAAAACGAAAGCGCTAAATATACTAATTTCGAACACTCTCGACAAATACGAAAAGCACTGTAATTAAAACTATTGAGAGCACAAAGTAAGTATAATCTATAACATTCTATATAATAAAAAGGAAAAACATTGAAAAAACAAAAGCGCTAAATGTACTAATTTCGAACACTCCACAACGAATACGAAAAGCACTGTAATTAGAACTATAGAGCACAAAGTAAGTATAATCTATAACATGCTATATAATACAAAGGAAAACATTGAAAAAACGAAAGCGCTAAATATACTAATTTCGAACACTCTACAACAAATACGAAAAGCACGGTAATTAGAACTATTGAGAGCACAAAGTAAGTATAATCTATAACATGCTATATAATACAAAGAAAAACATTGAAAAAACGAATGCGCTAAATATACTAATTTCGAACACTCTAAAACAAATACGAAAAGCACTGTAATTAGAACTATATTGAGAGCACAAAGTAAGTATAATCTATAACATGCTATATAATACAAAGGAAAAACATTGAAAAAACGAAAGCGCTAAATATACTAATTTCGAACACTCTACAACAAATACGAAAAGCACTATAATTAGAACTATTGAGAGCACAAAGTAAGTATAATCTATAACATGCTATATAATACAAAGAAAAAACATTGAAAAAACGAAAGCGCTAAATATACTAATTTCGAACACTCTACAACAAATACGAAAAACACTGTAATTAGAACTAATGAGAGCACAAAGTAAGTATAATATATAACATGCTATATAATACAAAGGAAAAACATTGAAAAAACGAAAGCGCTAAATTTACTAATTTCGAACACTCTACAACATATACGAAAAGCACTGTAATTAGAACTATTGAGAGCACAAAGTAAGTATAATCTATAACATGCTATATAATACAAAGGAAAAACATTGAAAAAACGAAAGCGCTAAATATACTAATTTCGAACACTCTACAACAAATACGAAAAGCACTCTAATTAGAACTAATGAGAGCACAAAGTAAGTATAATATATAACATGCTATATAATACAAAGGAAAAACATTGAAAAAACGAAAGCGCTAAATATACTAATTTCGAACACTCTACAACAAATACGAAAAGCACGGTAATTAGAACTATTGAGAGCACAAAGTAAGTATAATCTATAACATGCTATATAATACAAAGGAAAAACATTGAAAAAACGAAAGCGCTAAATTTACTAATTTCGAACACTCTACAACAAATACGAAAAGCACTCTAATTAGAACTAATGAGAGCACAAAGTAAGTATAATCTATAACATGCTATATAATACAAAGGAAAAACATTGAAAAAACGAAAGCGCTAAATATACTAATTTCGAACACTCTACAACAAATACGAAAAGCACTGTAATTAGAACTATTGAGAGCACAAAGTAAGTATAATCTATAACATGCTATATAATACAAAGGAAAAACATTGAAAAAACGAAAGCGCTAAATTACTAATTTCGAACACTCTACAACAAATACGAAAAGCACTATAATTAGAACTATAGAGCACAAAGTAAGTATAATCTATAACATGCTATATAATACAAAGAAAAAACATTGAAAAAACGAAAGCGCTAAATATACTAATTTCGAACACTCTACAACAAATACGAAAAACACTGTAATTAGAACTAATGAGAGCACAAAGTAAGATAATATAAACATGCTATATAATACAAAGGAAAAACATTGAAAAAACGAAAGCGCTAAATTTACTAATTTCGAACACTCTACAACAAATACGAAAAGCACTGTAATTAGAACTATAGAGCACAAAGTAAGTATAATCTATAACATGCTATATAATACAAAGGAAAAACATTGAAAAAAACGAAAGCGCTAAATATACTAATTTCGAACACTCTACAACAAATACGAAAAGCACGGTAATTAGAACTATTGAGAGCACAAAGTAAGTATAATCTATAACATGCTATATAATACAAAGGAAAAACATTGAAAAAACGAAAGCGCTAAATTACTAATTTCGAACACTCTACAACAAATACGAAAAGCACTGTAATTAGAACTATAGAGCACAAAGTAAGTATAATCTATAACATGCTATATAATACAAAGGAAAAACATTGAAAAAACAAAAGCGCTAAATATACTAATTTCGAACACTCTACAACGAATACGAAAAGCACTGTAATTAGAACTATAGAGCACAAAGTAAGTATAATCTATAACATGCTATATAATACAAAGGAAAACATTGAAAAAACGAAAGCGCTAAATATACTAATTTCGAACACTCTACAACAAATACGAAAAGCACTGTAATTAGAACTATTGAGAGCACAAAGTAAGTATAATCTATAACATGCTATATAATACAAAGGAAAACATTGAAAAAACGAAAGCGCTAAATATACTAATTTCGAACACTCTACAACAAATACGAAAAGCACTGTAATTAGAACTATAGAGCACAAAGTAAGTATAATCTATAACATGCTATATAATACAAAGGAAAAACATTGAAAAAACGAAAGCGCTAAATATACTAATTTCGAACACTCTACAACAAATACGAAAAGCACGGTAATTAGAACTATTGAGAGCACAAAGTAAGTATAATCTATAACATGCTATATAATACAAAGAAAAACATTGAAAAAACGAAAGCGCTAAATATACTAATTTCGAACACTCTACAACAAATACGAAAAGCACTGTAATTAGAACTATATGAGAGCACAAAGTAAGTATAATCTATAACATGCTATATAATACAAAGGAAAAACATTGAAAAAACGAAAGCGCTAAATATACTATTTCGAACACTCTACAACAAATACGAAAAGCACTATAATTAGAACTATTGAGAGCACAAAGTAAGTATAATCTATAACATGCTATATAATACAAAGAAAAAACATTGAAAAAACGAAAGCGCTAAATATACTAATTTCGAACACTCTACAACAAATACGAAAAGCACTGTAATTAGAACTATGAGAGCACAAAGTAAGTATAATCTATAACATGCTATATAAAACATTGAAAAAACGAAAGCGCTAAATTTACTAATTTCGAACACTCTACAACAAATACGAAAAGCACTGTAATTAGAACTATTGAGAGCACAAAGTAAGTATAATCTATAACATGCTATATAATACAAAGGAAAAACATTGAAAAAACGAAAGCGCTAAATATACTAATTTCGAACACTCTACAACAAATACGAAAAGCACTCTAATTAGAACTATGAGAGCACAAAGTAAGTATAATCTATAACATGCTATATAATACAAAGGAAAAACATTGAAAAAACGAAAGCGCTAAATATACTAATTTCGAACACTCTACAACAAATACGAAAAGCACGGTAATTAGAACTATTGAGAGCACAAAGTAAGTATAATCTATAACATGCTATATAATACAAAGGAAAAACATTGAAAAAACGAAAGCGCTAAATATACTAATTTCGAACACTCTACAACAAATACGAAAAGCACTGTAATTAGAACTAATGAGAGCACAAAGTAAGTATAATCTATAACATGCTATATAATACAAAGGAAAAACATTGAAAAAACGAAAGCGCTAAATATACTAATTTCGAACACTCTACAACAAATACGAAAAGCACTGTAATTAGAACTATTGAGAGCACAAAGTAAGTATAATCTATAACATGCTATATAATACAAAGGAAAACATTGAAAAAACGAAAGCGCTAAATATACTAATTTCGAACACTCTACAACAAATACGAAAAGCACTGTAATTAGAACTATAGAGCACAAAGTAAGTATAATCTATAACATGCTATATAATACAAAGAAAAAACATTGAAAAAACGAAAGCGCTAAATATACTAATTTCGAACACTCTACAACAAATACGAAAAGCACTGTAATTAGAACTAATGAGAGCACAAAGTAAGATAATATATAACATGCTATATAATACAAAGGAAAAACATTGAAAAAACGAAAGCGCTAAATATACTAATTTCGAACACTCTACAACAAATACGAAAAGCACTGTAATTAGAACTATAGAGCACAAAGTAAGTATAATCTATAACATGCTATATAATACAAAGGAAAAACATTGAAAAAACGAAAGCGCTAAATATACTAATTTCGAACACTCTACAACAAATACGAAAAGCACGGTAATTAGAACTATTGAGAGCACAAAGTAAGTATAATCTATAACATGCTATATAATACAAAGGAAAAACATTGAAAAAACGAAAGCGCTAAATTACTAATTTCGAACACTCTACAACAAATACGAAAAGCACTGTAATTAGAACTATAGAGCACAAAGTAAGTATAATCTATAACATGCTATATAATACAAAGGAAAAACATTGAAAAAACAAAAGCGCTAAATATACTAATTTCGAACACTCTACAACAAATACGAAAAGCACTGTAATTAGAACTATAGAGCACAAAGTAAGTATAATCTATAACATGCTATATAATACAAAGGAAAAACATTGAAAAACGAAAGCGCTAAATATACTAATTTCGAACACTCTACAACAAATACGAAAAGCACTGTAATTAGAACTATTGAGAGCACAAAGTAAGTATAATCTATAACATGCTATATAATACAAAGGAAAAACATTGAAAAAACGAAAGCGCTAAATTTACTAATTTCGAACACTCTACAACAAATACGAAAAGCACTGTAATTAGAACTATAGAGCACAAAGTAAGTATAATCTATAACATGCTATATAATACAAAGGAAAACATTGAAAAAACGAAAGCGCTAAATATACTAATTTCGAACACTCTACAAAAAATACGAAAAGCACTGTAATTAGAACTATTGAGAGCACAAAGTAAGTATAATCTATAACATGCTATATAATACAAAGAAAAAACATTGAAAAAACGAAAGCGCTAAATATACTAATTTCGAACACTCTACAACAAATACGAAAAGCACTGTAATTAGAACTATATGAGAGCACAAAGTAAGTATAATCTATAACATGCTATATAATACAAAGGAAAAACATTGAAAAAACGAAAGCGCTAAATATACTAATTTCGAACACTCTACAACAAATACGAAAAGCACTGTAATTAGAACTATTGAGAGCACAAAGTAAGTATAATCTATAACATGCTATATAATACAAAGGAAAAACATTGAAAAAACGAAAGCGCTAAATATACTAATTTCGAACACTCTACAACAAATACGAAAAGCACTGTAATTAGAACTATTGAGAGCACAAAGTAAGTATAATCTATAACATGCTATATAATACAAAGGAAAAACATTGAAAAAACGAAAGCGCTAAATATACTAATTTCGAACACTCTACAACAAATACGAAAAGCACTGTAATTAGAACTATTGAGAGCACAAAGTAAGTATAATCTATAACATGCTATAAAAAAAGGAAAAACATTGAAAAAACAAAAGCGCTAAATATACTAATTTCGAACACTCACAACGAATACGAAAAGCACCGTAATTAGAACTATAGAGCACAAAGTAAGTATAATCTATAACATGCTATATAATACAAAGGAAAAACATTGAAAAAACGAAAGCGCTAAATATACTAATTTCGAACACTCTACAACAAATACGAAAAGCACGGTAATTAGAACTATTGAGAGCACAAAGTAAGTATAATCTATAACATGCTATATAATACAAAGAAAAAACATTGAAAAAACGAAAGCGCTAAATATACTAATTTCGAACACTCTACAACAAATACGAAAAGCACTGTAATTAGAACTATATGAGAGCACAAAGTAAGTATAATCTATAACATGCTATATAATACAAAGGAAAAACATTGAAAAAACGAAAGCGCTAAATATACTAATTTCGAACACTCTACAACAAATACGAAAAGCAATAATTAGAACTATTGAGAGCACAAAGTAAGTATAATCTATAACATGCTATATAATACAAAGAAAAAACATTGAAAAAACGAAAGCGCTAAATATACTAATTTCGAACACTCTACAACAAATACGAAAAGCACTGTAATTAGAACTAATGAGAGCACAAAGTAAGTATAATCTATAACATGCTATATAATACAAAGGAAAAACATTGAAAAAACGAAAGCGCTAAATTACTAATTTCGAACACTCTACAACAATACGAAAAGCACTGTAATTAGAACTATAGAGCACAAAGTAAGTATAATCTATAACATGCTATATAATACAAAGGAAAACATTGAAAAAACGAAAGCGCTAAATATACTAATTTCGAACACTCTACAACAAATACGAAAAGCACTGTAATTAGAACTATTGAGAGCACAAAGTAAGTATAATCTATAACATGCTATATAATACAAAGGAAAACATTGAAAAAACGAAAGCGCTAAATATACTAATTTCGAACACTCTACAACAAATACGAAAAGCACGGTAATTAGAACTATTGAGAGCACAAAGTAAGTATAATCTATAACATGCTATATAATACAAAGGAAAAACATTGAAAAAACGAAAGCGCTAAATATACTAATTTCGAACACTCTACAACATATACGAAAAGCACTGTAATTAGAACTATAGAGAGCACAAAGTAAGTATAATCTATAACATGCTATATAATACAAAGGAAAAACATTGAAAAAACGAAAGCGCTAAATATACTAATTTCGAACACTCTACAAAAATACGAAAAGCACTGTAATTAGAACTATTGAGAGCACAAAGTAAGTATAATCTATAACATGCTATATAATACAAAGGAAAAACATTGAAAAAACGAAAGCGCTAAATTACTAATTTCGAACACTCTACAACAATACGAAAAGCACTGTAATTAGAACTATAGAGCACAAAGTAAGTATAATCTATAACATGCTATATAATACAAAGGAAAAACATTGAAAAAACAAAAGCGCTAAATGTACTAATTTCGAACACTCCACAACAATACGAAAAGCACCGTAATTAGAACTATAGAGCACAAAGTAAGTATAATCTATAACATGCTATATAATACAAAGGAAAACATTGAAAAAACGAAAGCGCTAAATATACTAATTTCGAACACTCTACAACAAATACGAAAAGCACTGTAATTAGAACTATTGAGAGCACAAAGTAAGTATAATCTATAACATGCTATATAATACAAAGAAAAACATTGAAAAAACGAAAGCGCTAAATATACTAATTTAGAACACTCTACAACAAATACGAAAAGCACTGTAATTAGAACTATTGAGAGCACAAAGTAAGTATAATCTATAACATGCTATATAATACAAAGGAAAAACATTGAAAAAACGAAAGCGCTAAATATACTAATTTCGAACACTCTACAACAAATACGAAAAGCACGTAATTAGAACTATTGAGAGCACAAAGTAAGTATAATCTATAACACATGCTATATAATACAAAGAAAAAACATTGAAAAAACGAAAGCGCTAAATATACTAATTTCGAACACTCTACAACAAATACGAAAAACACTGTAATTAGAACTAATGAGAGCACAAAGTAAGAATAATATATAACATGCTATATAATACAAAGGAAAAACATTGAAAAAACGAAAGCGCTAAATTTACTAATTTCGAACACTCTACAACATATACGAAAAGCACTGTAATTAGAACTATAGAGCACAAAGTAGTATAATCTATAACATGCTATATAATACAAAGGAAAAACATTGAAAAACGAAAGCGCTAAATATACTAATTTCGAACACTCTACACAAATACGAAAAGCACTGTAATTAGAACTATTGAGAGCACAAAGTAAGTATAATCTATAACATGCTATATAATACAAAGGAAAAACATTGAAAAAACGAAAGCGCTAAATATACTAATTTCGAACACTCTACAACAAATACGAAAAGCACGGTAATTAGAACTATGAGAGCACAAAGTAAGTATAATCTATAACATGCTATATAATACAAAGGAAAAACATTGAAAAAACGAAAGCGCTAAATACTAATTTCGAACACTCTACAACAAATACGAAAAGCACTGTAATTAGAACTATGAGCACAAAGTAAGTATAATCTATAACATGCTATATAATACAAAGGAAAAACATTGAAAAAACGAAAGCGCTAAATATACTAATTTCGAACACTCTACAAAAATACGAAAAGCACTGTAATTAGAACTATTGAGAGCACAAAGTAAGTATAATCTATAACATGCTATATAATACAAAGGAAAAACATTGAAAAAACGAAAGCGCTAAATATACTAATTTCGAACACTCTACAACAAATACGAAAAGCACTGTAATTAGAACTATAGAGCACAAAGTAAGTATAATCTATAACATGCTATATAATACAAAGGAAAAACATTGAAAAAACAAAGCGCTAAATGTACTAATTTCGAACACTCTACAACAAATACGAAAAGCACCGTAATTAGAACTATAGAGCACAAAGGAAGTATAATCTATAACATGCTATATAATACAAAGGAAAAACATTGAAAAAACGAAAGCGCTAAATATACTAATTTCGAACACTCTACAAAAATACGAAAAGCACTGTAATTAGAACTATTGAGAGCACAAAGTAAGTATAATCTATAACATGCTATATAATACAAAGGAAAACATTGAAAAACGAAAGCGCTAAATATACTAATTTCGAACACTCTACAACAAATACGAAAAGCACTGTAATTAGAACTATAGAGCACAAAGAAGTATAATCTATAACATGCTATATAATACAAAGGAAAAACATTGAAAAAACGAAAGCGCTAAATATACTAATTTCGAACACTCTACAACAATACGAAAAGCACTGTAATTAGAACTATTGAGAGCACAAGTAAGTATAATCTATAACATGCTATATAATACAAAGAAAAACATTGAAAAAACGAAAGCGCTAAATATACTAATTTCGAACACTCTACAACAAATACGAAAAGCACTGTAATTAGAACTATTGAGAGCACAAAGTAAGTATAATCTATAACATGCTATATAATACAAAGAAAAAACATTGAAAAAACGAAAGCGCTAAATATACTAATTTCAGAACACTCTACAACAATACGAAAGCACTATAATTAGAACTATTGAGAGCACAAAGTAAGTATAATCTATAACATGCTATATAATACAAAGAAAAAACATTGAAAAAACGAAAGCTTAAATATACTAATTTCGAACACTCTACAACAAATACGAAAAGCACTGTAATTAGAACTATGAGAGCACAAAGTAAGTATAATCTATAACATGCTATATAATACAAAGGAAAAACATTGAAAAACGAAAGCGCTAAATATACTAATTTCGAACACTCTACAACAAATACGAAAAGCACTGTAATTAGAACTATAGAGCACAAAGTAAGTATAATCTATAACATGCTATATAATACAAAGGAAAAACATTGAAAAAACGAAAGCGCTAAATATACTAATTTCGAACACTCTACAACAAATACGAAAGCAAGCACTGTAATTAGAACTATTGAGAGCACAAAGTAAGTATAATCTATAACATGCTATATAATACAAAGGAAAAACATTGAAAAAACGAAAGCGCTAAATATACTAATTTCGAACACTCTACAACAAATACGAAAAGCACTGTAATTAGAACTATTGAGAGCACAAAGTAAGTATAATCTATAACATGCTATATAATACAAAGGAAAAACATTGAAAAAACGAAAGCGCTAAATATACTAATTTCGAACACTCTACAACAAATACGAAAAGCACGTAATTAGAACTATTGAGAGCACAAAGTAAGTATAATCTATAACATGCTATATAATACAAGAAAAACATTGAAAAAACGAAAGCGCTAAATATACTAATTTCGAACACTCTAAACAAATACGAAAAGCACTGTAATTAGAACTATTGAGAGCACAAAGTAAGTATAATCTATAACATGCTATATAATACAAAGGAAAAACATTGAAAAAACGAAAGCGCCTAATATACTAATTTCGAACACTCTACAACAAATACGAAAAGCACTGTAATTAGAACTATTGAGAGCACAAGTAAGTATAATCTATAACATGCTATATAATACAAAGAAAAACATTGAAAAACGAAAGCGCTAAATATACTAATTTCGAACACTCTACAACAATACGAAAAGCACGTAATTAGAACTATGAGAGCACAAAGTAAGTATAATCTAAACATGCTATATAATACAAAGAAAAACATTGAAAAACGAAAGCGCTAAATTTACCTAATTTCGAACACTCTCACAACAAATACGAAAAGCACGGTAATTAGAACTATTGAGAGCACAAAGTAAGTATAATCTATAACATGCTATATAATACAAAGAAAAAACATTGAAAAAACGAAAGCGCTAAATATACTAATTTAGAACACTCTAAAAC
>NW_026137487.1:0-48434 GCF_009805555.1 Andrographis paniculata | reverse complement strand
TTTATTCTTTATTTTGTTTGTTCTTATTCTTTCTTTTGCATGTGGAAACAATTTAATATGTGGTCTGTTGCAATTTTCAACGATGACAAACCATAAACTGACTTTGCAGCAAGGAAGCACCCTTAGCCTCCAACTACTATTGCCTTTTAGAAGTTACTTTTCTTATTACTTCCTTACAAAACACAGATGGACAGGACAACATTGGGGCCTTCCAGACTAGATTTAAAAAAACTAGTGTATTCTTATTGAAAGTAAGACAGTTCCAGAAACCATAATAAAGCTTGGATTCTTCATTAAAATTCTTATAGGTATTTTATTGAGAAGTAAATATCGATTTCTTTCCTTGAAATGCCTAGGTCTTAGTACATTTCCCCATCATTTCCTCACACGACACTGGGTCTTCCCCTTCTTTTATTTCCTTTTTATGATTTGCACACCAATGGTTAGAGTAAATGTTACTGTGTTTTGTATTTTTACACCACCTAATAGTATTAAGAATTAGATTATTCTTAATTTTAGAGGTAAGAACTTATTGATGTGTGTAATCCTAGATTTGGAATTCTAATAGAGTTAAGGATCAAGTTATAATTGAGTTTTAATTTTAGAGGGAAGAACTTATTGAAGTGTATATGCTTGGCATATGATTGTTTGAGGAACCTTAAGAAAACATAACCTCTGTTGTTTTGGATATTCATATCATTACTTTCCTGCCTACTTGAGTACTTATGATTACTGAAAGGAATATTTGGATTCATGCTGTTCAAATATGGATATTTTGTCATCAATACTGCCTGCCTCTACTTCTCGAAATTCTGAACCCTTTTCTTCACACAACAGGAAATCATTCGGCTGCAAAAAGTTCAAGGCCCCAGCGCACTCAGCGCAAAAGACGAGATGGCTAGATTGGCACGGCATTTGGGTTCATTGCCTCTTCTTGCCAAGCACAGGATAAATTGCATCCGAACTGCCATAAAAAGAAACATGGATGTGCAGAACTATGGCTATGCCAAACAGATGCTGGAACTTCTCCTTTCCAAAGCACCTCCAGGCAAGCAAGACGAGCTGAGAAGCCTGATTGACATGTGCATTCAGAGGGGCTTGACCAACAAATCCATCGACCCCCTGGAAGACCCCTCCCAATTCTGCGCTGCTACGCTCAGCCGCCTGTCCACCATTGGGTATGATGTCTGTGACCTCTGTGGCGCAAAGTTCTCTGCTTTGTCGACGCCTGGCTGCATCATCTGTGGAATGGGAAGCATTAAAAGATCAGATGCCATTGCTGGACCTGTTGGACCTGTCCCGTCACCATTTGGCTGAGGTCTATGTCGATGTCACTGAGATTGTTCGATACTCTCTTTTCTGTAGAGATGAGCAGAAGATTCACACTACAATTTCCTCTTGTAATTTGTGCTTGTGTATCTTTGTATTCTTGTATGTTCTTGTTAGTTGATTTGATCTGTCCCCTATTTTTCTGAAATGGCCTGTTTTCATGTAATGAGTTAGATGGTATCTTTCACCTATATATGATTCTCATTCATTGCTTCTCTATGTTAGGATTAATTGAACATCTATCTAAAGGCAAGAACTTTAACATTGATCTTCACTCATCACTCAAATGTACTTAAAAACGTTCACCTATAGAATTTTGTTACGAGTTCTTTTTTTTTTTTTAAACGATAACACTTGTTGGATTTTTCGGGATGACGCGACTCAGTCGGCGTCTCTGTACGAATCCTCGTTCGCAATATACGGTTGACGACGAGTCTGTGAACGGCGGACAAGGTCGTCGTTCGCGATTTTTAGTCCAAACATGCAGCGCAGAAAATTCCTTTTTGATGTCTACATATCACGAAAATCTGTGCAGGAGTTTTTTGGGACGCCCACTCTGTCTCGATGGACGGCTGTGCGACATTCGTACATCGGGTCACGAGTTCGCTGCTGTCTGCCAGGACAGACGTCGACAATGATCATTTCGCAGGTTCACATATAGAATCCTTGTTACGAGTTCTCTATTTTTTTTTTTTCTAAACGATAACGCTTGTTGGACTTCTTGCGATGACGCGGGTCCGTCGGCATCCTTGCGCGAATCCTCATTCGCAACATATGGCTGGACGACGAGTCCGTGAACGGCGGATAACGTCGTCGTTCGCGATTTTTGGCCCCAACGTGCATCGCAGAAAATTCCTTTTTGATGCCTACATATTCACGAAAATCCGTGCAGGAGTTTTTTGGGACACCCACTCTATCTCGATGGACGGCTATGCGGCACTCGTACGTCGGGTCACGAGTTCGCTGCTGTATGCTGGGGCAGACATCGACAATGATCCTTTCGCAAGTTCACCTATAGAATCCTTGTTACGAGTTCTCTTTTGTTTTTTTCTAAACGATAACACTTGTTGGACTTCTCGCTTGGCGGACAAAGTAGTTGTTCTCGATTATCGGCCCCGTTGTGCATCGCAGGAAATTCCTTTTGATGCCTACATATTCACGAAAATCGGTGCAGGAGTTTTTTGGGACGCCCACTCTGTCACAATCGACGGCAGTGCGGCATTCGTACGTCGGGTCACGAGTTCGCTGCTGTCTGCATGGGCAGACGTCGACAATGATCTTTTCGCAGGTTAACCTATGGAATCTATGTTACTAGTTCTCTTTTCTTCTAAACGATAACGCTTGTTGCACTTCTCGCGATGATGCGGCTCCGTCAGCGTCCCTGCGCGAATCCTCGTTCGCAATATACGGCTGGACGACGGGTCCGTGAACGGCGGACAAGGTCGCCGTTCGCGATTTTTGGCCTCGACGTGCATCCAGAAAATCCCTTTTTGATGCCTACATATTAACGAAAATCCGTGCAGGAGTTTTTTGGGACGCCCACTCTGTCTCGATGGACGGCTGTACGGCATTCGTATGTCGCGTCACGAGTTCGCTGCTGTCTGCCGAGGCAGACGTCGACAATGATCATTTCGCAGGTTCACCTATAGAATCCTTGTTATGAGTTCTCTTTTTTTTTTTAAACGATAACGCTTGTTGGACTTCTCCTTTGGCGGACAAGGTCGTCGTTCGCGATTTTTGGCCACGACGTGAATCGCAGGAAATCCCTTTTTGATGCCTACATATTCACGAAAATCCGTGCAGGAATATTTTGGGACGCCCACTCTGTCTCGATGGACGGCTGTGCAACATTCGTACGTCGGGTTACGAGTTCGTTGCTGTCTGCCGGGGCAGACGTCGACAGTGATCATTTCGCAGGTTCACCCATAGAATCCTTGTTACGAGTTTTTTTTTTTTTTTTTTCTAAACGATAATGCTTGTTGGACTTCTTGCAATGACGTGGGTCCGTCAGCATCCCTGCGCGAATCCTCATTCGCAACGTACGGCTGGACGACGGGTCCGTGAACGGCGGACAACGTCGTCGTTCGCGATTTTTGGGCCCCGACGTGCATCGCAGAAAATCCCTTTTCGATGCCTACATATTCACGAAAATCCATGCAGTAGTAGTTTTTTGGGACGCCCACTTTATCTCGATGGACGGCTGTGCGGCACTCGTACATCGGGTCACGAGTTCGCTGCTGTATGCCGCAGCAGACGTCGACAATGATCCTTTTGCAGGTTCACCTATAGAATCCTCGTAACGAGTTCTCTTTTTTCTAAACGATAACGGTTGTTGGACTTCTTGCCATGACGCGGCTCCGTCGGCGTCCCTGTGCAAATCCTCGTTCACAATATACGGCTGGACGATGGGGTCCGTGAACGGCGGACAAGGTCGTCGTTCGCGATTTTTGGCCGCGACATGCATCGCAGGAAATCCTTTTTGATGCCTACATATTCAAAAAAATCCGTGCATGAGTTTTTTTTGGGACGCCCACACTGTCTAGATGGACGGCTGTGCAGCATTCGTACGTCGGGTCACGAGTTCGCTGCTGTCTGCCGGGGCAGACGTCGACAATGATCCCTTTGCAGGTTCACCAATGGAATCTATGTTACTAGTTCTCTTTTTTTTTTTTTTTTTTTTTTTCTAAATGATAACGCTTGTTGGACTTATAACGATGACACGGCTCCGTCAGCGTCCCTGCGCGAATCTTCTTTCGCAATATACGTCTGGACGATGGGTCCGTGAACGGCGACAAGGTCGTCGTTCGCGATTTTTGGCCGCGACATGCATCGCAGGAAATCCCTTTTTGATGCCTACATATTCACGAAAATCCGTGCAGGAGTTTTTTGGGACGCCACTCTATCTAAATGGATGGTTGTGCAACATTCGTACGTCGGGTCACGAGTTCGCTGCTGTCTGCCAGGGCAGACGTCGACAATGATCATTTCACAGGTTCACCTATGGAATCCATGTTACTAGTTCTTTTTTTTTTCAAAACGATAATGCTTGTTGGACTTCTCGCGATAACGCGGGCCCCGTCGGCGTCCTTGCGCGAACCCTCTTTCGCAATATACGGCTGGACGATGGGTCCGTGAACGGCGGGCAAGGTCGTCGTTCGCGATTTTTGGCCGCGACATGCACCGCAGGAAGGAAATCCCTTTTTGATGCCTACATATTCACGAAAATCCGTGCAGGAGTTTTTTTGGGACGCCCACTCTGTCTAGATAGACGGTTGTGCAGCATTAGTACGTCGGGTCACGAGTTCACTGCTGTTTGCCGGGGCAGACGTCGATAGTGATCTTTCGCAAGTTCACCCATAGAAGCCTTGTTACGAGTTCTCTTTTTTTCTAAATGATAATGCTTGTTGGACTTCTTGCGATGACGCGGGTCTGTCGGCATCCCTGCGCGAGTCCTCATTCGCAACATACGGTTGGACGACGGGTCCGTGAACGGCGGACAACGTCGTCGTTCGTGATTTTTGGCCCCGACGTGCATCGCAGAAAATCCCTTTTTGATGCCTACATATTCACGAAAATCCATACAGGAGTTTTTTGGGACGTCCACTCTGTTTCGATGGACGGCTGTGCGGCATTCCTTCGTCGGGTCACGAGTTCGCCGCTGTCTGCCGGGGCAGACGTCGACAGTGATCCTTTCGCAGGTTCACCCATGGAATCCATGTTACTAGTTTCTTTTTTTTTTCTAAACGATCAGATTTGTTGGACGTCTCGCGATGACGCGGCTCCGTCGGCGTCCCTGCGCGAATCCTCGTTCGCAATATACGGGGACGACGGGTCCGTGAACGACGGACAGGGTCGTCGTTCGGGATATTTGCCGCGACGTGCATCGCAAGAAATCCCTTTTTGATGCCTACATAATAAAAAATCCGCGCAGGAGTTTTTTTGGACGCCCACTCTGTCTCGTTGGACGGCTGTGCGGCATTCGTACGTCGGGCCACGAGTTCGCTGCTGTCTGACGGGGCAGACGTCGACAGTGATCCTTTCGCAAGCTTCACCCATGGAATCCATGTTACTAGTTCTTTTTTTTTTTCCTAAACGATCAGATTTGTTGGACGTCTCGCGATGACGCGGGTCGGTCGGCGTCCCTGCGCGAATCCTCGTTCGCAATATACGGGTGGACGACGGGTCCGTGAACGGCGGACAAGGTCGTCGTTCGGATATTTGCCGCGACGTGCATCGCAGGAAATCCCTTTTTGATGCCTACATAATAAAAAAATCCGCGCAGGAGTTTTTTTGGACGCCCACTCTGTCTCGTTGGACGGCTGTGCGGCATTCGTACGTCGGGCCACGAGTTCGCTGCTGTCTGACGGGGCAGACGTCGACAGTGATCCTTTCGCAGGTTCACCCATGGAATCCATGTTACTAGTTCTTTTTTTCTCTAAACGATCAGATTTGTTGGACGTCTCGATGACGCGGGTCGGTCGGCGTCCCTGCGCGAATCCTCGTTCGCAATATACGGGTGGACGACGGGTCCGTGAACGGCGGACAGGGTCGTCGTTCGGGATATTTGCCGCGACGTGCATCGCAGGAAATCCCTTTTTGATGCCTACATAATAAAAAAATCCGCGCAGGAGTTTTTTTGGACGCCCACTCTGTCTCGTTGGACGGCTGTGCGGCATTCGTACGTCGGGCCACGAGTTCGCTGCTGTCTGACGGGGCAGACGTCGACAGTGATCCTTTCGCAGGTTCACCCATGGAATCCATGTTACTAGTTCTTTTTTTCTCTAAACGATCAGATTTGTTGGACGTCTCGCGATGACGCGGTCCGTCGGCGTCCCTGCGCGAATCCTCGTTCGCAATATACGGGTGGACGACGGGTCCGTGAACGGCGGACAGGGTCGTCGTTCGGGATATTTGCCGCGACGTGCATCGCAGGAAATCCCTTTTTGATGCCTACATAATAAAAAAAATCCGCGCAGGAGTTTTTTTGGACGCCCACTCTGTCTCGTTGGACGGCTGTGCGGCATTCGTACGTCGGGCCACGAGTTCGCTGCTGTCTGACGGGGCAGACGTCGACAGTGATCCTTTCGCAGGTTCACCCATGGAATCCATGTTACTAGTTCTTTTTTTCTCTAAACGATCAGATTTGTTGGACGTCTCGCGATGACGCGGGTCGGTCGGCGTCCCTGCGCGAATCCTCGTTCGCAATATACGGGTGGACGACGGGTCCGTGAACGGCGGACAGGGTCGTCGTTCGGGATATTTGCCGCGACGTGCATCGCAGGAAATCCCTTTTTGATGCCTACATAATAAAAAAATCCGCGCAGGAGTTTTTTTGGACGCCCACTCTGTCTCGTTGGACGGCTGTGCGGCATTCGTACGTCGGGCCACGAGTTCGCTGCTGTCTGACGGGGCAGACGTCGACAGTGATCCTTTCGCAGGTTCACCCATGGAATCCATGTTACTAGTTCTTTTTTTCTCTAAACGATCAGATTTGTTGGACGTCTCGCGATGACGCGGGTCGGTCGGCGTCCCTGCGCGAATCCTCGTTCGCAATATACGGGTGGACGACGGGTCCGTGAACGGCGGACAGGGTCGTCGTTCGGGATATTTGCCGCGACGTGCATCGCAGGAAATCCCTTTTTGATGCCTACATAATAAAAAAAATCCGCGCAGGAGTTTTTTTGGACGCCCACTCTGTCTCGTTGGACGGCTGTGCGGCATTCGTACGTCGGGCCACGAGTTCGCTGCTGTCTGACGGGGCAGACGTCGACAGTGATCCTTTCGCAGGTTCACCCATGGAATCCATGTTACTAGTTCTTTTTTTCTCTAAACGATCAGATTTGGACGTCTCGCGATGACGCGGGTCGGTCGGCGTCCCTGCGCGAATCCTCGTTCGCAATATACGGGTGGACGACGGGTCCGTGAACGGCGGACAGGGTCGTCGTTCGGGATATTTGCCGCGACGTGCATCGCAGGAAATCCCTTTTTGATGCCTACATAATAAAAAAAATCCGCGCAGGAGTTTTTTTGGACGCCCACTCTGTCTCGTTGGACGGCTGTGCGGCATTCGTACGTCGGGCCACGAGTTCGCTGCTGTCTGACGGGGCAGACGTCGACAGTGATCCTTTCGCAGGTTCACCCATGGAATCCATGTTACTAGTTCTTTTTTTCTCTAAACGATCAGATTTGTTGGACGTCTCGCGATGACGCGGGTCGGTCGGCGTCCCTGCGCGAATCCTCGTTCGCAATATACGGGTGGACGACGGGTCCGTGAACGGCGGACAGGGTCGTCGTTCGGGATATTTGCCGCGACGTGCATCGCAGGAAATCCCTTTTTGATGCCTACATAATAAAAAAAATCCGCGCAGGAGTTTTTTTGGACGCCCACTCTGTCTCGTTGGACGGCTGTGCGGCATTCGTACGTCGGGCCACGAGTTCGCTGCTGTCTGACGGGGCAGACGTCGACAGTGATCCTTTCGCAGGTTCACCCATGGAATCCATGTTACTAGTTCTTTTTTTCTCTAAACGATCAGATTTGTTGGACGTCTCGCGATGACGCGGGTCGTCGGCGTCCCTGCGCGAATCCTCGTTCGCAATATACGGGTGGACGACGGGTCCGTGAACGGCGGACAGGGTCGTCGTTCGGGATATTTGCCGCGACGTGCATCGCAGGAAATCCCTTTTTGATGCCTACATAATAAAAAAAATCCGCGCAGGAGTTTTTTTGGACGCCCACTCTGTCTCGTTGGACGGCTGTGCGGCATTCGTACGTCGGGCCACGAGTTCGCTGCTGTCTGACGGGGCAGACGTCGACAGTGATCCTTTCGCAGGTTCACCCATGGAATCCATGTTACTAGTTCTTTTTTTCTCTAAACGATCAGATTTGTTGGACGTCTCGCGATGACGCGGGTCGGTCGGCGTCCCTGCGCGAATCCTCGTTCGCAATATACGGGTGGACGACGGGTCCGTGAACGGCGGACAGGGTCGTCGTTCGGGATATTTGCCGCGACGTGCATCGCAGGAAATCCCTTTTTGATGCCTACATAATAAAAAAAATCCGCGCAGGAGTTTTTTTGGACGCCCACTCTGTCTCGTTGGACGGCTGTGCGGCATTCGTACGTCGGGCCACGAGTTCGCTGCTGTCTGACGGGGCAGACGTCGACAGTGATCCTTTCGCAGGTTCACCCATGGAATCCATGTTACTAGTTCTTTTTTTCTCTAAACGATCAGATTTGTTGGACGTCTCGCGATGACGCGGGTCGGTCGGCGTCCCTGCGCGAATCCTCGTTCGCAATATACGGGTGGACGACGGGTCCGTGAACGGCGGACAGGGTCGTCGTTCGGGATATTTGCCGCGACGTGCATCGCAGGAAATCCCTTTTTGATGCCTACATAATAAAAAAAATCCGCGCAGGAGTTTTTTTGGACGCCCACTCTGTCTCGTTGGACGGCTGTGCGGCATTCGTACGTCGGGCCACGAGTTCGCTGCTGTCTGACGGGGCAGACGTCGACAGTGATCCTTTCGCAGGTTCACCCATGGAATCCATGTTACTAGTTCTTTTTTTCTCTAAACGATCAGATTTGTTGGACGTCTCGCGATGACGCGGGTCGGTCGGCGTCCCTGCGCGAATCCTCGTTCGCAATATACGGGTGGACGACGGGTCCGTGAACGGCGGACAGGGTCGTCGTTCGGGATATTTGCCGCGACGTGCATCGCAGGAAATCCCTTTTTGATGCCTACATAATAAAAAAAATCCGCGCAGGAGTTTTTTTGGACGCCCACTCTGTCTCGTTGGACGGCTGTGCGGCATTCGTACGTCGGGCCACGAGTTCGCTGCTGTCTGACGGGGCAGACGTCGACAGTGATCCTTTCGCAGGTTCACCCATGGAATCCATGTTACTAGTTCTTTTTTTCTCTAAACGATCAGATTTGGTGGACGTCTCGCGATGACGCGGGTCGGTCGGCGTCCCTGCGCGAATCCTCGTTCGCAATATACGGGTGGACGACGGGTCCGTGAACGGCGGACAGGGTCGTCGTTCGGGATATTTGCCGCGACGTGCATCGCAGGAAATCCCTTTTTGATGCCTACATAATAAAAAAAATCCGCGCAGGAGTTTTTTTGGACGCCCACTCTGTCTCGTTGGACGGCTGTGCGGCATTCGTACGTCGGGCCACGAGTTCGCTGCTGTCTGACGGGGCAGACGTCGACAGTGATCCTTTCGCAGGTTCACCCATGGAATCCATGTTACTAGTTCTTTTTTTCTCTAAACGATCAGATTTGTTGGACGTCTCGCGATGACGCGGGTCGGTCGGCGTCCCTGCGCGAATCCTCGTTCGCAATATACGGGTGGACGACGGGTCCGTGAACGGCGGACAGGGTCGTCGTTCGGGATATTTGCCGCGACGTGCATCGCAGGAAATCCCTTTTTGATGCCTACATAATAAAAAAAATCCGCGCAGGAGTTTTTTTGGACGCCCACTCTGTCTCGTTGGACGGCTGTGCGGCATTCGTACGTCGGGCCACGAGTTCGCTGCTGTCTGACGGGGCAGACGTCGACAGTGATCCTTTCGCAGGTTCACCCATGGAATCCATGTTACTAGTTCTTTTTTTCTCTAAACGATCAGATTTGTTGGACGTCTCGCGATGACGCGGGTCGGTCGGCGTCCCTGCGCGAATCCTCGTTCGCAATATACGGGTGGACGACGGGTCCGTGAACGGCGGACAGGGTCGTCGTTCGGGATATTTGCCGCGACGTGCATCGCAGGAAATCCCTTTTTGATGCCTACATAATAAAAAAAATCCGCGCAGGAGTTTTTTTGGACGCCCACTCTGTCTCGTTGGACGGCTGTGCGGCATTCGTACGTCGGGCCACGAGTTCGCTGCTGTCTGACGGGGCAGACGTCGACAGTGATCCTTTCGCAGGTTCACCCATGGAATCCATGTTACTAGTTCTTTTTTTCTCTAAACGATCAGATTTGTTGGACGTCTCGCGATGACGCGGGTCGGTCGGCGTCCCTGCGCGAATCCTCGTTCGCAATATACGGGTGGACGACGGGTCCGTGAACGGCGGACAGGGTCGTCGTTCGGGATATTTGCCGCGACGTGCATCGCAGGAAATCCCTTTTTGATGCCTACATAATAAAAAAAATCCGCGCAGGAGTTTTTTTGGACGCCCACTCTGTCTCGTTGGACGGCTGTGCGGCATTCGTACGTCGGGCCACGAGTTCGCTGCTGTCTGACGGGGCAGACGTCGACAGTGATCCTTTCGCAGGTTCACCCATGGAATCCATGTTACTAGTTCTTTTTTTCTCTAAACGATCAGATTTGTTGGACGTCTCGCGATGACGCGGGTCGGTCGGCGTCCCTGCGCGAATCCTCGTTCGCAATATACGGGTGGACGACGGGTCCGTGAACGGCGGACAGGGTCGTCGTTCGGGATATTTGCCGCGACGTGCATCGCAGGAAATCCCTTTTTGATGCCTACATAATAAAAAAAATCCGCGCAGGAGTTTTTTTGGACGCCCACTCTGTCTCGTTGGACGGCTGTGCGGCATTCGTACGTCGGGCCACGAGTTCGCTGCTGTCTGACGGGGCAGACGTCGACAGTGATCCTTTCGCAGGTTCACCCATGGAATCCATGTTACTAGTTCTTTTTTTCTCTAAACGATCAGATTTGTTGGACGTCTCGCGATGACGCGGGTCGGTCGGCGTCCCTGCGCGAATCCTCGTTCGCAATATACGGGTGGACGACGGGTCCGTGAACGGCGGACAGGGTCGTCGTTCGGGATATTTGCCGCGACGTGCATCGCAGGAAATCCCTTTTTGATGCCTACATAATAAAAAAAATCCGCGCAGGAGTTTTTTTGGACGCCCACTCTGTCTCGTTGGACGGCTGTGCGGCATTCGTACGTCGGGCCACGAGTTCGCTGCTGTCTGACGGGGCAGACGTCGACAGTGATCCTTTCGCAGGTTCACCCATGGAATCCATGTTACTAGTTCTTTTTTTCTCTAAACGATCAGATTTGTTGGACGTCTCGCGATGACGCGGGTCGGTCGGCGTCCCTGCGCGAATCCTCGTTCGCAATATACGGGTGGACGACGGGTCCGTGAACGGCGGACAGGGTCGTCGTTCGGGATATTTGCCGCGACGTGCATCGCAGGAAATCCCTTTTTGATGCCTACATAATAAAAAAAATCCGCGCAGGAGTTTTTTTGGACGCCCACTCTGTCTCGTTGGACGGCTGTGCGGCATTCGTACGTCGGGCCACGAGTTCGCTGCTGTCTGACGGGGCAGACGTCGACAGTGATCCTTTCGCAGGTTCACCCATGGAATCCATGTTACTAGTTCTTTTTTTCTCTAAACGATCAGATTTGTTGGACGTCTCGCGATGACGCGGGTCGGTCGGCGTCCCTGCGCGAATCCTCGTTCGCAATATACGGGTGGACGACGGGTCCGTGAACGGCGGACAGGGTCGTCGTTCGGGATATTTGCCGCGACGTGCATCGCAGGAAATCCCTTTTTGATGCCTACATAATAAAAAAAATCCGCGCAGGAGTTTTTTTGGACGCCCACTCTGTCTCGTTGGACGGCTGTGCGGCATTCGTACGTCGGGCCACGAGTTCGCTGCTGTCTGACGGGGCAGACGTCGACAGTGATCCTTTCGCAGGTTCACCCATGGAATCCATGTTACTAGTTCTTTTTTTCTCTAAACGATCAGATTTGTTGGACGTCTCGCGATGACGCGGGTCGGTCGGCGTCCCTGCGCGAATCCTCGTTCGCAATATACGGGTGGACGACGGGTCCGTGAACGGCGGACAGGGTCGTCGTTCGGGATATTTGCCGCGACGTGCATCGCAGGAAATCCCTTTTTGATGCCTACATAATAAAAAAAATCCGCGCAGGAGTTTTTTTGGACGCCCACTCTGTCTCGTTGGACGGCTGTGCGGCATTCGTACGTCGGGCCACGAGTTCGCTGCTGTCTGACGGGGCAGACGTCGACAGTGATCCTTTCGCAGGTTCACCCATGGAATCCATGTTACTAGTTCTTTTTTTCTCTAAACGATCAGATTTGTTGGACGTCTCGCGATGACGCGGGTCGGTCGGCGTCCCTGCGCGAATCCTCGTTCGCAATATACGGGTGGACGACGGGTCCGTGAACGGCGGACAGGGTCGTCGTTCGGGATATTTGCCGCGACGTGCATCGCAGGAAATCCCTTTTTGATGCCTACATAATAAAAAAAATCCGCGCAGGAGTTTTTTTGGACGCCCACTCTGTCTCGTTGGACGGCTGTGCGGCATTCGTACGTCGGGCCACGAGTTCGCTGCTGTCTGACGGGGCAGACGTCGACAGTGATCCTTTCGCAGGTTCACCCATGGAATCCATGTTACTAGTTCTTTTTTTCTCTAAACGATCAGATTTGTTGGACGTCTCGCGATGACGCGGGTCGGTCGGCGTCCCTGCGCGAATCCTCGTTCGCAATATACGGGTGGACGACGGGTCCGTGAACGGCGGACAGGGTCGTCGTTCGGGATATTTGCCGCGACGTGCATCGCAGGAAATCCCTTTTTGATGCCTACATAATAAAAAAAATCCGCGCAGGAGTTTTTTTGGACGCCCACTCTGTCTCGTTGGACGGCTGTGCGGCATTCGTACGTCGGGCCACGAGTTCGCTGCTGTCTGACGGGGCAGACGTCGACAGTGATCCTTTCGCAGGTTCACCCATGGAATCCATGTTACTAGTTCTTTTTTTCTCTAAACGATCAGATTTGTTGGACGTCTCGCGATGACGCGGGTCGGTCGGCGTCCCTGCGCGAATCCTCGTTCGCAATATACGGGTGGACGACGGGTCCGTGAACGGCGGACAGGGTCGTCGTTCGGGATATTTGCCGCGACGTGCATCGCAGGAAATCCCTTTTTGATGCCTACATAATAAAAAAAATCCGCGCAGGAGTTTTTTTGGACGCCCACTCTGTCTCGTTGGACGGCTGTGCGGCATTCGTACGTCGGGCCACGAGTTCGCTGCTGTCTGACGGGGCAGACGTCGACAGTGATCCTTTCGCAGGTTCACCCATGGAATCCATGTTACTAGTTCTTTTTTTCTCTAAACGATCAGATTTGTTGGACGTCTCGCGATGACGCGGGTCGGTCGGCGTCCCTGCGCGAATCCTCGTTCGCAATATACGGGTGGACGACGGGTCCGTGAACGGCGGACAGGGTCGTCGTTCGGGATATTTGCCGCGACGTGCATCGCAGGAAATCCCTTTTTGATGCCTACATAATAAAAAAAATCCGCGCAGGAGTTTTTTTGGACGCCCACTCTGTCTCGTTGGACGGCTGTGCGGCATTCGTACGTCGGGCCACGAGTTCGCTGCTGTCTGACGGGGCAGACGTCGACAGTGATCCTTTCGCAGGTTCACCCATGGAATCCATGTTACTAGTTCTTTTTTTCTCTAAACGATCAGATTTGTTGGACGTCTCGCGATGACGCGGGTCGGTCGGCGTCCCTGCGCGAATCCTCGTTCGCAATATACGGGTGGACGACGGGTCCGTGAACGGCGGACAGGGTCGTCGTTCGGGATATTTGCCGCGACGTGCATCGCAGGAAATCCCTTTTTGATGCCTACATAATAAAAAAAATCCGCGCAGGAGTTTTTTTGGACGCCCACTCTGTCTCGTTGGACGGCTGTGCGGCATTCGTACGTCGGGCCACGAGTTCGCTGCTGTCTGACGGGGCAGACGTCGACAGTGATCCTTTCGCAGGTTCACCCATGGAATCCATGTTACTAGTTCTTTTTTTCTCTAAACGATCAGATTTGTTGGACGTCTCGCGATGACGCGGGTCGGTCGGCGTCCCTGCGCGAATCCTCGTTCGCAATATACGGGTGGACGACGGGTCCGTGAACGGCGGACAGGGTCGTCGTTCGGGATATTTGCCGCGACGTGCATCGCAGGAAATCCCTTTTTGATGCCTACATAATAAAAAAAATCCGCGCAGGAGTTTTTTTGGACGCCCACTCTGTCTCGTTGGACGGCTGTGCGGCATTCGTACGTCGGGCCACGAGTTCGCTGCTGTCTGACGGGGCAGACGTCGACAGTGATCCTTTCGCAGGTTCACCCATGGAATCCATGTTACTAGTTCTTTTTTTCTCTAAACGATCAGATTTGTTGGACGTCTCGCGATGACGCGGGTCGGTCGGCGTCCCTGCGCGAATCCTCGTTCGCAATATACGGGTGGACGACGGGTCCGTGAACGGCGGACAGGGTCGTCGTTCGGGATATTTGCCGCGACGTGCATCGCAGGAAATCCCTTTTTGATGCCTACATAATAAAAAAAATCCGCGCAGGAGTTTTTTTGGACGCCCACTCTGTCTCGTTGGACGGCTGTGCGGCATTCGTACGTCGGGCCACGAGTTCGCTGCTGTCTGACGGGGCAGACGTCGACAGTGATCCTTTCGCAGGTTCACCCATGGAATCCATGTTACTAGTTCTTTTTTTCTCTAAACGATCAGATTTGTTGGACGTCTCGCGATGACGCGGGTCGGTCGGCGTCCCTGCGCGAATCCTCGTTCGCAATATACGGGTGGACGACGGGTCCGTGAACGGCGGACAGGGTCGTCGTTCGGGATATTTGCCGCGACGTGCATCGCAGGAAATCCCTTTTTGATGCCTACATAATAAAAAAAATCCGCGCAGGAGTTTTTTTGGACGCCCACTCTGTCTCGTTGGACGGCTGTGCGGCATTCGTACGTCGGGCCACGAGTTCGCTGCTGTCTGACGGGGCAGACGTCGACAGTGATCCTTTCGCAGGTTCACCCATGGAATCCATGTTACTAGTTCTTTTTTTCTCTAAACGATCAGATTTGTTGGACGTCTCGCGATGACGCGGGTCGGTCGGCGTCCCTGCGCGAATCCTCGTTCGCAATATACGGGTGGACGACGGGTCCGTGAACGGCGGACAGGGTCGTCGTTCGGGATATTTGCCGCGACGTGCATCGCAGGAAATCCCTTTTTGATGCCTACATAATAAAAAAAATCCGCGCAGGAGTTTTTTTGGACGCCCACTCTGTCTCGTTGGACGGCTGTGCGGCATTCGTACGTCGGGCCACGAGTTCGCTGCTGTCTGACGGGGCAGACGTCGACAGTGATCCTTTCGCAGGTTCACCCATGGAATCCATGTTACTAGTTCTTTTTTTCTCTAAACGATCAGATTTGTTGGACGTCTCGCGATGACGCGGGTCGGTCGGCGTCCCTGCGCGAATCCTCGTTCGCAATATACGGGTGGACGACGGGTCCGTGAACGGCGGACAGGGTCGTCGTTCGGGATATTTGCCGCGACGTGCATCGCAGGAAATCCCTTTTTGATGCCTACATAATAAAAAAAATCCGCGCAGGAGTTTTTTTGGACGCCCACTCTGTCTCGTTGGACGGCTGTGCGGCATTCGTACGTCGGGCCACGAGTTCGCTGCTGTCTGACGGGGCAGACGTCGACAGTGATCCTTTCGCAGGTTCACCCATGGAATCCATGTTACTAGTTCTTTTTTTCTCTAAACGATCAGATTTGTTGGACGTCTCGCGATGACGCGGGTCGGTCGGCGTCCCTGCGCGAATCCTCGTTCGCAATATACGGGTGGACGACGGGTCCGTGAACGGCGGACAGGGTCGTCGTTCGGGATATTTGCCGCGACGTGCATCGCAGGAAATCCCTTTTTGATGCCTACATAATAAAAAAAATCCGCGCAGGAGTTTTTTTGGACGCCCACTCTGTCTCGTTGGACGGCTGTGCGGCATTCGTACGTCGGGCCACGAGTTCGCTGCTGTCTGACGGGGCAGACGTCGACAGTGATCCTTTCGCAGGTTCACCCATGGAATCCATGTTACTAGTTCTTTTTTTCTCTAAACGATCAGATTTGTTGGACGTCTCGCGATGACGCGGGTCGGTCGGCGTCCCTGCGCGAATCCTCGTTCGCAATATACGGGTGGACGACGGGTCCGTGAACGGCGGACAGGGTCGTCGTTCGGGATATTTGCCGCGACGTGCATCGCAGGAAATCCCTTTTTGATGCCTACATAATAAAAAAAATCCGCGCAGGAGTTTTTTTGGACGCCCACTCTGTCTCGTTGGACGGCTGTGCGGCATTCGTACGTCGGGCCACGAGTTCGCTGCTGTCTGACGGGGCAGACGTCGACAGTGATCCTTTCGCAGGTTCACCCATGGAATCCATGTTACTAGTTCTTTTTTTCTCTAAACGATCAGATTTGTTGGACGTCTCGCGATGACGCGGGTCGGTCGGCGTCCCTGCGCGAATCCTCGTTCGCAATATACGGGTGGACGACGGGTCCGTGAACGGCGGACAGGGTCGTCGTTCGGGATATTTGCCGCGACGTGCATCGCAGGAAATCCCTTTTTGATGCCTACATAATAAAAAAAATCCGCGCAGGAGTTTTTTTGGACGCCCACTCTGTCTCGTTGGACGGCTGTGCGGCATTCGTACGTCGGGCCACGAGTTCGCTGCTGTCTGACGGGGCAGACGTCGACAGTGATCCTTTCGCAGGTTCACCCATGGAATCCATGTTACTAGTTCTTTTTTTCTCTAAACGATCAGATTTGTTGGACGTCTCGCGATGACGCGGGTCGGTCGGCGTCCCTGCGCGAATCCTCGTTCGCAATATACGGGTGGACGACGGGTCCGTGAACGGCGGACAGGGTCGTCGTTCGGGATATTTGCCGCGACGTGCATCGCAGGAAATCCCTTTTTGATGCCTACATAATAAAAAAAATCCGCGCAGGAGTTTTTTTGGACGCCCACTCTGTCTCGTTGGACGGCTGTGCGGCATTCGTACGTCGGGCCACGAGTTCGCTGCTGTCTGACGGGGCAGACGTCGACAGTGATCCTTTCGCAGGTTCACCCATGGAATCCATGTTACTAGTTCTTTTTTTCTCTAAACGATCAGATTTGTTGGACGTCTCGCGATGACGCGGGTCGGTCGGCGTCCCTGCGCGAATCCTCGTTCGCAATATACGGGTGGACGACGGGTCCGTGAACGGCGGACAGGGTCGTCGTTCGGGATATTTGCCGCGACGTGCATCGCAGGAAATCCCTTTTTGATGCCTACATAATAAAAAAAATCCGCGCAGGAGTTTTTTTGGACGCCCACTCTGTCTCGTTGGACGGCTGTGCGGCATTCGTACGTCGGGCCACGAGTTCGCTGCTGTCTGACGGGGCAGACGTCGACAGTGATCCTTTCGCAGGTTCACCCATGGAATCCATGTTACTAGTTCTTTTTTTCTCTAAACGATCAGATTTGTTGGACGTCTCGCGATGACGCGGGTCGGTCGGCGTCCCTGCGCGAATCCTCGTTCGCAATATACGGGTGGACGACGGGTCCGTGAACGGCGGACAGGGTCGTCGTTCGGGATATTTGCCGCGACGTGCATCGCAGGAAATCCCTTTTTGATGCCTACATAATAAAAAAAATCCGCGCAGGAGTTTTTTTGGACGCCCACTCTGTCTCGTTGGACGGCTGTGCGGCATTCGTACGTCGGGCCACGAGTTCGCTGCTGTCTGACGGGGCAGACGTCGACAGTGATCCTTTCGCAGGTTCACCCATGGAATCCATGTTACTAGTTCTTTTTTTCTCTAAACGATCAGATTTGTTGGACGTCTCGCGATGACGCGGGTCGGTCGGCGTCCCTGCGCGAATCCTCGTTCGCAATATACGGGTGGACGACGGGTCCGTGAACGGCGGACAGGGTCGTCGTTCGGGATATTTGCCGCGACGTGCATCGCAGGAAATCCCTTTTTGATGCCTACATAATAAAAAAAATCCGCGCAGGAGTTTTTTTGGACGCCCACTCTGTCTCGTTGGACGGCTGTGCGGCATTCGTACGTCGGGCCACGAGTTCGCTGCTGTCTGACGGGGCAGACGTCGACAGTGATCCTTTCGCAGGTTCACCCATGGAATCCATGTTACTAGTTCTTTTTTTCTCTAAACGATCAGATTTGTTGGACGTCTCGCGATGACGCGGGTCGGTCGGCGTCCCTGCGCGAATCCTCGTTCGCAATATACGGGTGGACGACGGGTCCGTGAACGGCGGACAGGGTCGTCGTTCGGGATATTTGCCGCGACGTGCATCGCAGGAAATCCCTTTTTGATGCCTACATAATAAAAAAAATCCGCGCAGGAGTTTTTTTGGACGCCCACTCTGTCTCGTTGGACGGCTGTGCGGCATTCGTACGTCGGGCCACGAGTTCGCTGCTGTCTGACGGGGCAGACGTCGACAGTGATCCTTTCGCAGGTTCACCCATGGAATCCATGTTACTAGTTCTTTTTTTCTCTAAACGATCAGATTTGTTGGACGTCTCGCGATGACGCGGGTCGGTCGGCGTCCCTGCGCGAATCCTCGTTCGCAATATACGGGTGGACGACGGGTCCGTGAACGGCGGACAGGGTCGTCGTTCGGGATATTTGCCGCGACGTGCATCGCAGGAAATCCCTTTTTGATGCCTACATAATAAAAAAAATCCGCGCAGGAGTTTTTTTGGACGCCCACTCTGTCTCGTTGGACGGCTGTGCGGCATTCGTACGTCGGGCCACGAGTTCGCTGCTGTCTGACGGGGCAGACGTCGACAGTGATCCTTTCGCAGGTTCACCCATGGAATCCATGTTACTAGTTCTTTTTTTCTCTAAACGATCAGATTTGTTGGACGTCTCGCGATGACGCGGGTCGGTCGGCGTCCCTGCGCGAATCCTCGTTCGCAATATACGGGTGGACGACGGGTCCGTGAACGGCGGACAGGGTCGTCGTTCGGGATATTTGCCGCGACGTGCATCGCAGGAAATCCCTTTTTGATGCCTACATAATAAAAAAAATCCGCGCAGGAGTTTTTTTGGACGCCCACTCTGTCTCGTTGGACGGCTGTGCGGCATTCGTACGTCGGGCCACGAGTTCGCTGCTGTCTGACGGGGCAGACGTCGACAGTGATCCTTTCGCAGGTTCACCCATGGAATCCATGTTACTAGTTCTTTTTTTCTCTAAACGATCAGATTTGTTGGACGTCTCGCGATGACGCGGGTCGGTCGGCGTCCCTGCGCGAATCCTCGTTCGCAATATACGGGTGGACGACGGGTCCGTGAACGGCGGACAGGGTCGTCGTTCGGGATATTTGCCGCGACGTGCATCGCAGGAAATCCCTTTTTGATGCCTACATAATAAAAAAAATCCGCGCAGGAGTTTTTTTGGACGCCCACTCTGTCTCGTTGGACGGCTGTGCGGCATTCGTACGTCGGGCCACGAGTTCGCTGCTGTCTGACGGGGCAGACGTCGACAGTGATCCTTTCGCAGGTTCACCCATGGAATCCATGTTACTAGTTCTTTTTTTCTCTAAACGATCAGATTTGTTGGACGTCTCGCGATGACGCGGGTCGGTCGGCGTCCCTGCGCGAATCCTCGTTCGCAATATACGGGTGGACGACGGGTCCGTGAACGGCGGACAGGGTCGTCGTTCGGGATATTTGCCGCGACGTGCATCGCAGGAAATCCCTTTTTGATGCCTACATAATAAAAAAAATCCGCGCAGGAGTTTTTTTGGACGCCCACTCTGTCTCGTTGGACGGCTGTGCGGCATTCGTACGTCGGGCCACGAGTTCGCTGCTGTCTGACGGGGCAGACGTCGACAGTGATCCTTTCGCAGGTTCACCCATGGAATCCATGTTACTAGTTCTTTTTTTCTCTAAACGATCAGATTTGTTGGACGTCTCGCGATGACGCGGGTCGGTCGGCGTCCCTGCGCGAATCCTCGTTCGCAATATACGGGTGGACGACGGGTCCGTGAACGGCGGACAGGGTCGTCGTTCGGGATATTTGCCGCGACGTGCATCGCAGGAAATCCCTTTTTGATGCCTACATAATAAAAAAAATCCGCGCAGGAGTTTTTTTGGACGCCCACTCTGTCTCGTTGGACGGCTGTGCGGCATTCGTACGTCGGGCCACGAGTTCGCTGCTGTCTGACGGGGCAGACGTCGACAGTGATCCTTTCGCAGGTTCACCCATGGAATCCATGTTACTAGTTCTTTTTTTCTCTAAACGATCAGATTTGTTGGACGTCTCGCGATGACGCGGGTCGGTCGGCGTCCCTGCGCGAATCCTCGTTCGCAATATACGGGTGGACGACGGGTCCGTGAACGGCGGACAGGGTCGTCGTTCGGGATATTTGCCGCGACGTGCATCGCAGGAAATCCCTTTTTGATGCCTACATAATAAAAAAAATCCGCGCAGGAGTTTTTTTGGACGCCCACTCTGTCTCGTTGGACGGCTGTGCGGCATTCGTACGTCGGGCCACGAGTTCGCTGCTGTCTGACGGGGCAGACGTCGACAGTGATCCTTTCGCAGGTTCACCCATGGAATCCATGTTACTAGTTCTTTTTTTCTCTAAACGATCAGATTTGTTGGACGTCTCGCGATGACGCGGGTCGGTCGGCGTCCCTGCGCGAATCCTCGTTCGCAATATACGGGTGGACGACGGGTCCGTGAACGGCGGACAGGGTCGTCGTTCGGGATATTTGCCGCGACGTGCATCGCAGGAAATCCCTTTTTGATGCCTACATAATAAAAAAAATCCGCGCAGGAGTTTTTTTGGACGCCCACTCTGTCTCGTTGGACGGCTGTGCGGCATTCGTACGTCGGGCCACGAGTTCGCTGCTGTCTGACGGGGCAGACGTCGACAGTGATCCTTTCGCAGGTTCACCCATGGAATCCATGTTACTAGTTCTTTTTTTCTCTAAACGATCAGATTTGTTGGACGTCTCGCGATGACGCGGGTCGGTCGGCGTCCCTGCGCGAATCCTCGTTCGCAATATACGGGTGGACGACGGGTCCGTGAACGGCGGACAGGGTCGTCGTTCGGGATATTTGCCGCGACGTGCATCGCAGGAAATCCCTTTTTGATGCCTACATAATAAAAAAAATCCGCGCAGGAGTTTTTTTGGACGCCCACTCTGTCTCGTTGGACGGCTGTGCGGCATTCGTACGTCGGGCCACGAGTTCGCTGCTGTCTGACGGGGCAGACGTCGACAGTGATCCTTTCGCAGGTTCACCCATGGAATCCATGTTACTAGTTCTTTTTTTCTCTAAACGATCAGATTTGTTGGACGTCTCGCGATGACGCGGGTCGGTCGGCGTCCCTGCGCGAATCCTCGTTCGCAATATACGGGTGGACGACGGGTCCGTGAACGGCGGACAGGGTCGTCGTTCGGGATATTTGCCGCGACGTGCATCGCAGGAAATCCCTTTTTGATGCCTACATAATAAAAAAAATCCGCGCAGGAGTTTTTTTGGACGCCCACTCTGTCTCGTTGGACGGCTGTGCGGCATTCGTACGTCGGGCCACGAGTTCGCTGCTGTCTGACGGGGCAGACGTCGACAGTGATCCTTTCGCAGGTTCACCCATGGAATCCATGTTACTAGTTCTTTTTTTCTCTAAACGATCAGATTTGTTGGACGTCTCGCGATGACGCGGGTCGGTCGGCGTCCCTGCGCGAATCCTCGTTCGCAATATACGGGTGGACGACGGGTCCGTGAACGGCGGACAGGGTCGTCGTTCGGGATATTTGCCGCGACGTGCATCGCAGGAAATCCCTTTTTGATGCCTACATAATAAAAAAAATCCGCGCAGGAGTTTTTTTGGACGCCCACTCTGTCTCGTTGGACGGCTGTGCGGCATTCGTACGTCGGGCCACGAGTTCGCTGCTGTCTGACGGGGCAGACGTCGACAGTGATCCTTTCGCAGGTTCACCCATGGAATCCATGTTACTAGTTCTTTTTTTCTCTAAACGATCAGATTTGTTGGACGTCTCGCGATGACGCGGGTCGGTCGGCGTCCCTGCGCGAATCCTCGTTCGCAATATACGGGTGGACGACGGGTCCGTGAACGGCGGACAGGGTCGTCGTTCGGGATATTTGCCGCGACGTGCATCGCAGGAAATCCCTTTTTGATGCCTACATAATAAAAAAAATCCGCGCAGGAGTTTTTTTGGACGCCCACTCTGTCTCGTTGGACGGCTGTGCGGCATTCGTACGTCGGGCCACGAGTTCGCTGCTGTCTGACGGGGCAGACGTCGACAGTGATCCTTTCGCAGGTTCACCCATGGAATCCATGTTACTAGTTCTTTTTTTCTCTAAACGATCAGATTTGTTGGACGTCTCGCGATGACGCGGGTCGGTCGGCGTCCCTGCGCGAATCCTCGTTCGCAATATACGGGTGGACGACGGGTCCGTGAACGGCGGACAGGGTCGTCGTTCGGGATATTTGCCGCGACGTGCATCGCAGGAAATCCCTTTTTGATGCCTACATAATAAAAAAAATCCGCGCAGGAGTTTTTTTGGACGCCCACTCTGTCTCGTTGGACGGCTGTGCGGCATTCGTACGTCGGGCCACGAGTTCGCTGCTGTCTGACGGGGCAGACGTCGACAGTGATCCTTTCGCAGGTTCACCCATGGAATCCATGTTACTAGTTCTTTTTTTCTCTAAACGATCAGATTTGTTGGACGTCTCGCGATGACGCGGGTCGGTCGGCGTCCCTGCGCGAATCCTCGTTCGCAATATACGGGTGGACGACGGGTCCGTGAACGGCGGACAGGGTCGTCGTTCGGGATATTTGCCGCGACGTGCATCGCAGGAAATCCCTTTTTGATGCCTACATAATAAAAAAAATCCGCGCAGGAGTTTTTTTGGACGCCCACTCTGTCTCGTTGGACGGCTGTGCGGCATTCGTACGTCGGGCCACGAGTTCGCTGCTGTCTGACGGGGCAGACGTCGACAGTGATCCTTTCGCAGGTTCACCCATGGAATCCATGTTACTAGTTCTTTTTTTCTCTAAACGATCAGATTTGTTGGACGTCTCGCGATGACGCGGGTCGGTCGGCGTCCCTGCGCGAATCCTCGTTCGCAATATACGGGTGGACGACGGGTCCGTGAACGGCGGACAGGGTCGTCGTTCGGGATATTTGCCGCGACGTGCATCGCAGGAAATCCCTTTTTGATGCCTACATAATAAAAAAAATCCGCGCAGGAGTTTTTTTGGACGCCCACTCTGTCTCGTTGGACGGCTGTGCGGCATTCGTACGTCGGGCCACGAGTTCGCTGCTGTCTGACGGGGCAGACGTCGACAGTGATCCTTTCGCAGGTTCACCCATGGAATCCATGTTACTAGTTCTTTTTTTCTCTAAACGATCAGATTTGTTGGACGTCTCGCGATGACGCGGGTCGGTCGGCGTCCCTGCGCGAATCCTCGTTCGCAATATACGGGTGGACGACGGGTCCGTGAACGGCGGACAGGGTCGTCGTTCGGGATATTTGCCGCGACGTGCATCGCAGGAAATCCCTTTTTGATGCCTACATAATAAAAAAAATCCGCGCAGGAGTTTTTTTGGACGCCCACTCTGTCTCGTTGGACGGCTGTGCGGCATTCGTACGTCGGGCCACGAGTTCGCTGCTGTCTGACGGGGCAGACGTCGACAGTGATCCTTTCGCAGGTTCACCCATGGAATCCATGTTACTAGTTCTTTTTTTCTCTAAACGATCAGATTTGTTGGACGTCTCGCGATGACGCGGGTCGGTCGGCGTCCCTGCGCGAATCCTCGTTCGCAATATACGGGTGGACGACGGGTCCGTGAACGGCGGACAGGGTCGTCGTTCGGGATATTTGCCGCGACGTGCATCGCAGGAAATCCCTTTTTGATGCCTACATAATAAAAAAAATCCGCGCAGGAGTTTTTTTGGACGCCCACTCTGTCTCGTTGGACGGCTGTGCGGCATTCGTACGTCGGGCCACGAGTTCGCTGCTGTCTGACGGGGCAGACGTCGACAGTGATCCTTTCGCAGGTTCACCCATGGAATCCATGTTACTAGTTCTTTTTTTCTCTAAACGATCAGATTTGTTGGACGTCTCGCGATGACGCGGGTCGGTCGGCGTCCCTGCGCGAATCCTCGTTCGCAATATACGGGTGGACGACGGGTCCGTGAACGGCGGACAGGGTCGTCGTTCGGGATATTTGCCGCGACGTGCATCGCAGGAAATCCCTTTTTGATGCCTACATAATAAAAAAAATCCGCGCAGGAGTTTTTTTGGACGCCCACTCTGTCTCGTTGGACGGCTGTGCGGCATTCGTACGTCGGGCCACGAGTTCGCTGCTGTCTGACGGGGCAGACGTCGACAGTGATCCTTTCGCAGGTTCACCCATGGAATCCATGTTACTAGTTCTTTTTTTCTCTAAACGATCAGATTTGTTGGACGTCTCGCGATGACGCGGGTCGGTCGGCGTCCCTGCGCGAATCCTCGTTCGCAATATACGGGTGGACGACGGGTCCGTGAACGGCGGACAGGGTCGTCGTTCGGGATATTTGCCGCGACGTGCATCGCAGGAAATCCCTTTTTGATGCCTACATAATAAAAAAAATCCGCGCAGGAGTTTTTTTGGACGCCCACTCTGTCTCGTTGGACGGCTGTGCGGCATTCGTACGTCGGGCCACGAGTTCGCTGCTGTCTGACGGGGCAGACGTCGACAGTGATCCTTTCGCAGGTTCACCCATGGAATCCATGTTACTAGTTCTTTTTTTCTCTAAACGATCAGATTTGTTGGACGTCTCGCGATGACGCGGGTCGGTCGGCGTCCCTGCGCGAATCCTCGTTCGCAATATACGGGTGGACGACGGGTCCGTGAACGGCGGACAGGGTCGTCGTTCGGGATATTTGCCGCGACGTGCATCGCAGGAAATCCCTTTTTGATGCCTACATAATAAAAAAAATCCGCGCAGGAGTTTTTTTGGACGCCCACTCTGTCTCGTTGGACGGCTGTGCGGCATTCGTACGTCGGGCCACGAGTTCGCTGCTGTCTGACGGGGCAGACGTCGACAGTGATCCTTTCGCAGGTTCACCCATGGAATCCATGTTACTAGTTCTTTTTTTCTCTAAACGATCAGATTTGTTGGACGTCTCGCGATGACGCGGGTCGGTCGGCGTCCCTGCGCGAATCCTCGTTCGCAATATACGGGTGGACGACGGGTCCGTGAACGGCGGACAGGGTCGTCGTTCGGGATATTTGCCGCGACGTGCATCGCAGGAAATCCCTTTTTGATGCCTACATAATAAAAAAAATCCGCGCAGGAGTTTTTTTGGACGCCCACTCTGTCTCGTTGGACGGCTGTGCGGCATTCGTACGTCGGGCCACGAGTTCGCTGCTGTCTGACGGGGCAGACGTCGACAGTGATCCTTTCGCAGGTTCACCCATGGAATCCATGTTACTAGTTCTTTTTTTCTCTAAACGATCAGATTTGTTGGACGTCTCGCGATGACGCGGGTCGGTCGGCGTCCCTGCGCGAATCCTCGTTCGCAATATACGGGTGGACGACGGGTCCGTGAACGGCGGACAGGGTCGTCGTTCGGGATATTTGCCGCGACGTGCATCGCAGGAAATCCCTTTTTGATGCCTACATAATAAAAAAAATCCGCGCAGGAGTTTTTTTGGACGCCCACTCTGTCTCGTTGGACGGCTGTGCGGCATTCGTACGTCGGGCCACGAGTTCGCTGCTGTCTGACGGGGCAGACGTCGACAGTGATCCTTTCGCAGGTTCACCCATGGAATCCATGTTACTAGTTCTTTTTTTCTCTAAACGATCAGATTTGTTGGACGTCTCGCGATGACGCGGGTCGGTCGGCGTCCCTGCGCGAATCCTCGTTCGCAATATACGGGTGGACGACGGGTCCGTGAACGGCGGACAGGGTCGTCGTTCGGGATATTTGCCGCGACGTGCATCGCAGGAAATCCCTTTTTGATGCCTACATAATAAAAAAAATCCGCGCAGGAGTTTTTTTGGACGCCCACTCTGTCTCGTTGGACGGCTGTGCGGCATTCGTACGTCGGGCCACGAGTTCGCTGCTGTCTGACGGGGCAGACGTCGACAGTGATCCTTTCGCAGGTTCACCCATGGAATCCATGTTACTAGTTCTTTTTTTCTCTAAACGATCAGATTTGTTGGACGTCTCGCGATGACGCGGGTCGGTCGGCGTCCCTGCGCGAATCCTCGTTCGCAATATACGGGTGGACGACGGGTCCGTGAACGGCGGACAGGGTCGTCGTTCGGGATATTTGCCGCGACGTGCATCGCAGGAAATCCCTTTTTGATGCCTACATAATAAAAAAAATCCGCGCAGGAGTTTTTTTGGACGCCCACTCTGTCTCGTTGGACGGCTGTGCGGCATTCGTACGTCGGGCCACGAGTTCGCTGCTGTCTGACGGGGCAGACGTCGACAGTGATCCTTTCGCAGGTTCACCCATGGAATCCATGTTACTAGTTCTTTTTTTCTCTAAACGATCAGATTTGTTGGACGTCTCGCGATGACGCGGGTCGGTCGGCGTCCCTGCGCGAATCCTCGTTCGCAATATACGGGTGGACGACGGGTCCGTGAACGGCGGACAGGGTCGTCGTTCGGGATATTTGCCGCGACGTGCATCGCAGGAAATCCCTTTTTGATGCCTACATAATAAAAAAAATCCGCGCAGGAGTTTTTTTGGACGCCCACTCTGTCTCGTTGGACGGCTGTGCGGCATTCGTACGTCGGGCCACGAGTTCGCTGCTGTCTGACGGGGCAGACGTCGACAGTGATCCTTTCGCAGGTTCACCCATGGAATCCATGTTACTAGTTCTTTTTTTCTCTAAACGATCAGATTTGTTGGACGTCTCGCGATGACGCGGGTCGGTCGGCGTCCCTGCGCGAATCCTCGTTCGCAATATACGGGTGGACGACGGGTCCGTGAACGGCGGACAGGGTCGTCGTTCGGGATATTTGCCGCGACGTGCATCGCAGGAAATCCCTTTTTGATGCCTACATAATAAAAAAAATCCGCGCAGGAGTTTTTTTGGACGCCCACTCTGTCTCGTTGGACGGCTGTGCGGCATTCGTACGTCGGGCCACGAGTTCGCTGCTGTCTGACGGGGCAGACGTCGACAGTGATCCTTTCGCAGGTTCACCCATGGAATCCATGTTACTAGTTCTTTTTTTCTCTAAACGATCAGATTTGTTGGACGTCTCGCGATGACGCGGGTCGGTCGGCGTCCCTGCGCGAATCCTCGTTCGCAATATACGGGTGGACGACGGGTCCGTGAACGGCGGACAGGGTCGTCGTTCGGGATATTTGCCGCGACGTGCATCGCAGGAAATCCCTTTTTGATGCCTACATAATAAAAAAAATCCGCGCAGGAGTTTTTTTGGACGCCCACTCTGTCTCGTTGGACGGCTGTGCGGCATTCGTACGTCGGGCCACGAGTTCGCTGCTGTCTGACGGGGCAGACGTCGACAGTGATCCTTTCGCAGGTTCACCCATGGAATCCATGTTACTAGTTCTTTTTTTCTCTAAACGATCAGATTTGTTGGACGTCTCGCGATGACGCGGGTCGGTCGGCGTCCCTGCGCGAATCCTCGTTCGCAATATACGGGTGGACGACGGGTCCGTGAACGGCGGACAGGGTCGTCGTTCGGGATATTTGCCGCGACGTGCATCGCAGGAAATCCCTTTTTGATGCCTACATAATAAAAAAAATCCGCGCAGGAGTTTTTTTGGACGCCCACTCTGTCTCGTTGGACGGCTGTGCGGCATTCGTACGTCGGGCCACGAGTTCGCTGCTGTCTGACGGGGCAGACGTCGACAGTGATCCTTTCGCAGGTTCACCCATGGAATCCATGTTACTAGTTCTTTTTTTCTCTAAACGATCAGATTTGTTGGACGTCTCGCGATGACGCGGGTCGGTCGGCGTCCCTGCGCGAATCCTCGTTCGCAATATACGGGTGGACGACGGGTCCGTGAACGGCGGACAGGGTCGTCGTTCGGGATATTTGCCGCGACGTGCATCGCAGGAAATCCCTTTTTGATGCCTACATAATAAAAAAAATCCGCGCAGGAGTTTTTTTGGACGCCCACTCTGTCTCGTTGGACGGCTGTGCGGCATTCGTACGTCGGGCCACGAGTTCGCTGCTGTCTGACGGGGCAGACGTCGACAGTGATCCTTTCGCAGGTTCACCCATGGAATCCATGTTACTAGTTCTTTTTTTCTCTAAACGATCAGATTTGTTGGACGTCTCGCGATGACGCGGGTCGGTCGGCGTCCCTGCGCGAATCCTCGTTCGCAATATACGGGTGGACGACGGGTCCGTGAACGGCGGACAGGGTCGTCGTTCGGGATATTTGCCGCGACGTGCATCGCAGGAAATCCCTTTTTGATGCCTACATAATAAAAAAAATCCGCGCAGGAGTTTTTTTGGACGCCCACTCTGTCTCGTTGGACGGCTGTGCGGCATTCGTACGTCGGGCCACGAGTTCGCTGCTGTCTGACGGGGCAGACGTCGACAGTGATCCTTTCGCAGGTTCACCCATGGAATCCATGTTACTAGTTCTTTTTTTCTCTAAACGATCAGATTTGTTGGACGTCTCGCGATGACGCGGGTCGGTCGGCGTCCCTGCGCGAATCCTCGTTCGCAATATACGGGTGGACGACGGGTCCGTGAACGGCGGACAGGGTCGTCGTTCGGGATATTTGCCGCGACGTGCATCGCAGGAAATCCCTTTTTGATGCCTACATAATAAAAAAAATCCGCGCAGGAGTTTTTTTGGACGCCCACTCTGTCTCGTTGGACGGCTGTGCGGCATTCGTACGTCGGGCCACGAGTTCGCTGCTGTCTGACGGGGCAGACGTCGACAGTGATCCTTTCGCAGGTTCACCCATGGAATCCATGTTACTAGTTCTTTTTTTCTCTAAACGATCAGATTTGTTGGACGTCTCGCGATGACGCGGGTCGGTCGGCGTCCCTGCGCGAATCCTCGTTCGCAATATACGGGTGGACGACGGGTCCGTGAACGGCGGACAGGGTCGTCGTTCGGGATATTTGCCGCGACGTGCATCGCAGGAAATCCCTTTTTGATGCCTACATAATAAAAAAAATCCGCGCAGGAGTTTTTTTGGACGCCCACTCTGTCTCGTTGGACGGCTGTGCGGCATTCGTACGTCGGGCCACGAGTTCGCTGCTGTCTGACGGGGCAGACGTCGACAGTGATCCTTTCGCAGGTTCACCCATGGAATCCATGTTACTAGTTCTTTTTTTCTCTAAACGATCAGATTTGTTGGACGTCTCGCGATGACGCGGGTCGGTCGGCGTCCCTGCGCGAATCCTCGTTCGCAATATACGGGTGGACGACGGGTCCGTGAACGGCGGACAGGGTCGTCGTTCGGGATATTTGCCGCGACGTGCATCGCAGGAAATCCCTTTTTGATGCCTACATAATAAAAAAAATCCGCGCAGGAGTTTTTTTGGACGCCCACTCTGTCTCGTTGGACGGCTGTGCGGCATTCGTACGTCGGGCCACGAGTTCGCTGCTGTCTGACGGGGCAGACGTCGACAGTGATCCTTTCGCAGGTTCACCCATGGAATCCATGTTACTAGTTCTTTTTTTCTCTAAACGATCAGATTTGTTGGACGTCTCGCGATGACGCGGGTCGGTCGGCGTCCCTGCGCGAATCCTCGTTCGCAATATACGGGTGGACGACGGGTCCGTGAACGGCGGACAGGGTCGTCGTTCGGGATATTTGCCGCGACGTGCATCGCAGGAAATCCCTTTTTGATGCCTACATAATAAAAAAAATCCGCGCAGGAGTTTTTTTGGACGCCCACTCTGTCTCGTTGGACGGCTGTGCGGCATTCGTACGTCGGGCCACGAGTTCGCTGCTGTCTGACGGGGCAGACGTCGACAGTGATCCTTTCGCAGGTTCACCCATGGAATCCATGTTACTAGTTCTTTTTTTCTCTAAACGATCAGATTTGTTGGACGTCTCGCGATGACGCGGGTCGGTCGGCGTCCCTGCGCGAATCCTCGTTCGCAATATACGGGTGGACGACGGGTCCGTGAACGGCGGACAGGGTCGTCGTTCGGGATATTTGCCGCGACGTGCATCGCAGGAAATCCCTTTTTGATGCCTACATAATAAAAAAAATCCGCGCAGGAGTTTTTTTGGACGCCCACTCTGTCTCGTTGGACGGCTGTGCGGCATTCGTACGTCGGGCCACGAGTTCGCTGCTGTCTGACGGGGCAGACGTCGACAGTGATCCTTTCGCAGGTTCACCCATGGAATCCATGTTACTAGTTCTTTTTTTCTCTAAACGATCAGATTTGTTGGACGTCTCGCGATGACGCGGGTCGGTCGGCGTCCCTGCGCGAATCCTCGTTCGCAATATACGGGTGGACGACGGGTCCGTGAACGGCGGACAGGGTCGTCGTTCGGGATATTTGCCGCGACGTGCATCGCAGGAAATCCCTTTTTGATGCCTACATAATAAAAAAAATCCGCGCAGGAGTTTTTTTGGACGCCCACTCTGTCTCGTTGGACGGCTGTGCGGCATTCGTACGTCGGGCCACGAGTTCGCTGCTGTCTGACGGGGCAGACGTCGACAGTGATCCTTTCGCAGGTTCACCCATGGAATCCATGTTACTAGTTCTTTTTTTCTCTAAACGATCAGATTTGTTGGACGTCTCGCGATGACGCGGGTCGGTCGGCGTCCCTGCGCGAATCCTCGTTCGCAATATACGGGTGGACGACGGGTCCGTGAACGGCGGACAGGGTCGTCGTTCGGGATATTTGCCGCGACGTGCATCGCAGGAAATCCCTTTTTGATGCCTACATAATAAAAAAAATCCGCGCAGGAGTTTTTTTGGACGCCCACTCTGTCTCGTTGGACGGCTGTGCGGCATTCGTACGTCGGGCCACGAGTTCGCTGCTGTCTGACGGGGCAGACGTCGACAGTGATCCTTTCGCAGGTTCACCCATGGAATCCATGTTACTAGTTCTTTTTTTCTCTAAACGATCAGATTTGTTGGACGTCTCGCGATGACGCGGGTCGGTCGGCGTCCCTGCGCGAATCCTCGTTCGCAATATACGGGTGGACGACGGGTCCGTGAACGGCGGACAGGGTCGTCGTTCGGGATATTTGCCGCGACGTGCATCGCAGGAAATCCCTTTTTGATGCCTACATAATAAAAAAAATCCGCGCAGGAGTTTTTTTGGACGCCCACTCTGTCTCGTTGGACGGCTGTGCGGCATTCGTACGTCGGGCCACGAGTTCGCTGCTGTCTGACGGGGCAGACGTCGACAGTGATCCTTTCGCAGGTTCACCCATGGAATCCATGTTACTAGTTCTTTTTTTCTCTAAACGATCAGATTTGTTGGACGTCTCGCGATGACGCGGGTCGGTCGGCGTCCCTGCGCGAATCCTCGTTCGCAATATACGGGTGGACGACGGGTCCGTGAACGGCGGACAGGGTCGTCGTTCGGGATATTTGCCGCGACGTGCATCGCAGGAAATCCCTTTTTGATGCCTACATAATAAAAAAAATCCGCGCAGGAGTTTTTTTGGACGCCCACTCTGTCTCGTTGGACGGCTGTGCGGCATTCGTACGTCGGGCCACGAGTTCGCTGCTGTCTGACGGGGCAGACGTCGACAGTGATCCTTTCGCAGGTTCACCCATGGAATCCATGTTACTAGTTCTTTTTTTCTCTAAACGATCAGATTTGTTGGACGTCTCGCGATGACGCGGGTCGGTCGGCGTCCCTGCGCGAATCCTCGTTCGCAATATACGGGTGGACGACGGGTCCGTGAACGGCGGACAGGGTCGTCGTTCGGGATATTTGCCGCGACGTGCATCGCAGGAAATCCCTTTTTGATGCCTACATAATAAAAAAAATCCGCGCAGGAGTTTTTTTGGACGCCCACTCTGTCTCGTTGGACGGCTGTGCGGCATTCGTACGTCGGGCCACGAGTTCGCTGCTGTCTGACGGGGCAGACGTCGACAGTGATCCTTTCGCTGGTTCACCCATGGAATCCATGTTACTAGTTCTTTTTTTCTCTAAACGATCAGATTTGGTGGACGTCTCGCGATGACGCGGGTCGGTCGGCGTCCCTGCGCGAATCCTCGTTCGCAATATACGGGTGGACGACGGGTCCGTGAACGGCGGACAGGGTCGTCGTTCGGGATATTTGCCGCGACGTGCATCGCAGGAAATCCCTTTTTGATGCCTACATAATAAAAAAAATCCGCGCAGGAGTTTTTTTGGACGCCCACTCTGTCTCGTTGGACGGCTGTGCGGCATTCGTACGTCGGGCCACGAGTTCGCTGCTGTCTGACGGGGCAGACGTCGACAGTGATCCTTTCGCAGGTTCACCCATGGAATCCATGTTACTAGTTCTTTTTTTCTCTAAACGATCAGATTTGTTGGACGTCTCGCGATGACGCGGGTCGGTCGGCGTCCCTGCGCGAATCCTCGTTCGCAATATACGGGTGGACGACGGGTCCGTGAACGGCGGACAGGGTCGTCGTTCGGGATATTTGCCGCGACGTGCATCGCAGGAAATCCCTTTTTGATGCCTACATAATAAAAAAAATCCGCGCAGGAGTTTTTTTGGACGCCCACTCTGTCTCGTTGGACGGCTGTGCGGCATTCGTACGTCGGGCCACGAGTTCGCTGCTGTCTGACGGGGCAGACGTCGACAGTGATCCTTTCGCAGGTTCACCCATGGAATCCATGTTACTAGTTCTTTTTTTCTCTAAACGATCAGATTTGTTGGACGTCTCGCGATGACGCGGGTCGGTCGGCGTCCCTGCGCGAATCCTCGTTCGCAATATACGGGTGGACGACGGGTCCGTGAACGGCGGACAGGGTCGTCGTTCGGGATATTTGCCGCGACGTGCATCGCAGGAAATCCCTTTTTGATGCCTACATAATAAAAAAAATCCGCGCAGGAGTTTTTTTGGACGCCCACTCTGTCTCGTTGGACGGCTGTGCGGCATTCGTACGTCGGGCCACGAGTTCGCTGCTGTCTGACGGGGCAGACGTCGACAGTGATCCTTTCGCAGGTTCACCCATGGAATCCATGTTACTAGTTCTTTTTTTCTCTAAACGATCAGATTTGTTGGACGTCTCGCGATGACGCGGGTCGGTCGGCGTCCCTGCGCGAATCCTCGTTCGCAATATACGGGTGGACGACGGGTCCGTGAACGGCGGACAGGGTCGTCGTTCGGGATATTTGCCGCGACGTGCATCGCAGGAAATCCCTTTTTGATGCCTACATAATAAAAAAAATCCGCGCAGGAGTTTTTTTGGACGCCCACTCTGTCTCGTTGGACGGCTGTGCGGCATTCGTACGTCGGGCCACGAGTTCGCTGCTGTCTGACGGGGCAGACGTCGACAGTGATCCTTTCGCAGGTTCACCCATGGAATCCATGTTACTAGTTCTTTTTTTCTCTAAACGATCAGATTTGTTGGACGTCTCGCGATGACGCGGGTCGGTCGGCGTCCCTGCGCGAATCCTCGTTCGCAATATACGGGTGGACGACGGGTCCGTGAACGGCGGACAGGGTCGTCGTTCGGGATATTTGCCGCGACGTGCATCGCAGGAAATCCCTTTTTGATGCCTACATAATAAAAAAAATCCGCGCAGGAGTTTTTTTGGACGCCCACTCTGTCTCGTTGGACGGCTGTGCGGCATTCGTACGTCGGGCCACGAGTTCGCTGCTGTCTGACGGGGCAGACGTCGACAGTGATCCTTTCGCAGGTTCACCCATGGAATCCATGTTACTAGTTCTTTTTTTCTCTAAACGATCAGATTTGTTGGACGTCTCGCGATGACGCGGGTCGGTCGGCGTCCCTGCGCGAATCCTCGTTCGCAATATACGGGTGGACGACGGGTCCGTGAACGGCGGACAGGGTCGTCGTTCGGGATATTTGCCGCGACGTGCATCGCAGGAAATCCCTTTTTGATGCCTACATAATAAAAAAAATCCGCGCAGGAGTTTTTTTGGACGCCCACTCTGTCTCGTTGGACGGCTGTGCGGCATTCGTACGTCGGGCCACGAGTTCGCTGCTGTCTGACGGGGCAGACGTCGACAGTGATCCTTTCGCAGGTTCACCCATGGAATCCATGTTACTAGTTCTTTTTTTCTCTAAACGATCAGATTTGTTGGACGTCTCGCGATGACGCGGGTCGGTCGGCGTCCCTGCGCGAATCCTCGTTCGCAATATACGGGTGGACGACGGGTCCGTGAACGGCGGACAGGGTCGTCGTTCGGGATATTTGCCGCGACGTGCATCGCAGGAAATCCCTTTTTGATGCCTACATAATAAAAAAAATCCGCGCAGGAGTTTTTTTGGACGCCCACTCTGTCTCGTTGGACGGCTGTGCGGCATTCGTACGTCGGGCCACGAGTTCGCTGCTGTCTGACGGGGCAGACGTCGACAGTGATCCTTTCGCAGGTTCACCCATGGAATCCATGTTACTAGTTCTTTTTTTCTCTAAACGATCAGATTTGTTGGACGTCTCGCGATGACGCGGGTCGGTCGGCGTCCCTGCGCGAATCCTCGTTCGCAATATACGGGTGGACGACGGGTCCGTGAACGGCGGACAGGGTCGTCGTTCGGGATATTTGCCGCGACGTGCATCGCAGGAAATCCCTTTTTGATGCCTACATAATAAAAAAAATCCGCGCAGGAGTTTTTTTGGACGCCCACTCTGTCTCGTTGGACGGCTGTGCGGCATTCGTACGTCGGGCCACGAGTTCGCTGCTGTCTGACGGGGCAGACGTCGACAGTGATCCTTTCGCAGGTTCACCCATGGAATCCATGTTACTAGTTCTTTTTTTCTCTAAACGATCAGATTTGTTGGACGTCTCGCGATGACGCGGGTCGGTCGGCGTCCCTGCGCGAATCCTCGTTCGCAATATACGGGTGGACGACGGGTCCGTGAACGGCGGACAGGGTCGTCGTTCGGGATATTTGCCGCGACGTGCATCGCAGGAAATCCCTTTTTGATGCCTACATAATAAAAAAAATCCGCGCAGGAGTTTTTTTGGACGCCCACTCTGTCTCGTTGGACGGCTGTGCGGCATTCGTACGTCGGGCCACGAGTTCGCTGCTGTCTGACGGGGCAGACGTCGACAGTGATCCTTTCGCAGGTTCACCCATGGAATCCATGTTACTAGTTCTTTTTTTCTCTAAACGATCAGATTTGTTGGACGTCTCGCGATGACGCGGGTCGGTCGGCGTCCCTGCGCGAATCCTCGTTCGCAATATACGGGTGGACGACGGGTCCGTGAACGGCGGACAGGGTCGTCGTTCGGGATATTTGCCGCGACGTGCATCGCAGGAAATCCCTTTTTGATGCCTACATAATAAAAAAAATCCGCGCAGGAGTTTTTTTGGACGCCCACTCTGTCTCGTTGGACGGCTGTGCGGCATTCGTACGTCGGGCCACGAGTTCGCTGCTGTCTGACGGGGCAGACGTCGACAGTGATCCTTTCGCAGGTTCACCCATGGAATCCATGTTACTAGTTCTTTTTTTCTCTAAACGATCAGATTTGTTGGACGTCTCGCGATGACGCGGGTCGGTCGGCGTCCCTGCGCGAATCCTCGTTCGCAATATACGGGTGGACGACGGGTCCGTGAACGGCGGACAGGGTCGTCGTTCGGGATATTTGCCGCGACGTGCATCGCAGGAAATCCCTTTTTGATGCCTACATAATAAAAAAAATCCGCGCAGGAGTTTTTTTGGACGCCCACTCTGTCTCGTTGGACGGCTGTGCGGCATTCGTACGTCGGGCCACGAGTTCGCTGCTGTCTGACGGGGCAGACGTCGACAGTGATCCTTTCGCAGGTTCACCCATGGAATCCATGTTACTAGTTCTTTTTTTCTCTAAACGATCAGATTTGTTGGACGTCTCGCGATGACGCGGGTCGGTCGGCGTCCCTGCGCGAATCCTCGTTCGCAATATACGGGTGGACGACGGGTCCGTGAACGGCGGACAGGGTCGTCGTTCGGGATATTTGCCGCGACGTGCATCGCAGGAAATCCCTTTTTGATGCCTACATAATAAAAAAAATCCGCGCAGGAGTTTTTTTGGACGCCCACTCTGTCTCGTTGGACGGCTGTGCGGCATTCGTACGTCGGGCCACGAGTTCGCTGCTGTCTGACGGGGCAGACGTCGACAGTGATCCTTTCGCAGGTTCACCCATGGAATCCATGTTACTAGTTCTTTTTTTCTCTAAACGATCAGATTTGTTGGACGTCTCGCGATGACGCGGGTCGGTCGGCGTCCCTGCGCGAATCCTCGTTCGCAATATACGGGTGGACGACGGGTCCGTGAACGGCGGACAGGGTCGTCGTTCGGGATATTTGCCGCGACGTGCATCGCAGGAAATCCCTTTTTGATGCCTACATAATAAAAAAAATCCGCGCAGGAGTTTTTTGGACGCCCACTCTGTCTCGTTGGACGGCTGTGCGGCATTCGTACGTCGGGCCACGAGTTCGCTGCTGTCTGACGGGGCAGACGTCGACAGTGATCCTTTCGCAGGTTCACCCATGGAATCCATGTTACTAGTTCTTTTTTTCTCTAAACGATCAGATTTGTTGGACGTCTCGCGATGACGCGGGTCGGTCGGCGTCCCTGCGCGAATCCTCGTTCGCAATATACGGGTGGACGACGGGTCCGTGAACGGCGGACAGGGTCGTCGTTCGGGATATTTGCCGCGACGTGCATCGCAGGAAATCCCTTTTTGATGCCTACATAATAAAAAAAATCCGCGCAGGAGTTTTTTTGGACGCCCACTCTGTCTCGTTGGACGGCTGTGCGGCATTCGTACGTCGGGCCACGAGTTCGCTGCTGTCTGACGGGGCAGACGTCGACAGTGATCCTTTCGCAGGTTCACCCATGGAATCCATGTTACTAGTTCTTTTTTCTCTAAACGATCAGATTTGTTGGACGTCTCGCGATGACGCGGGTCGGTCGGCGTCCCTGCGCGAATCCTCGTTCGCAATATACGGGTGGACGACGGGTCCGTGAACGGCGGACAGGGTCGTCGTTCGGGATATTTGCCGCGACGTGCATCGCAGGAAATCCCTTTTTGATGCCTACATAATAAAAAAAATCCGCGCAGGAGTTTTTTTGGACGCCCACTCTGTCTCGTTGGACGGCTGTGCGGCATTCGTACGTCGGGCCACGAGTTCGCTGCTGTCTGACGGGGCAGACGTCGACAGTGATCCTTTCGCAGGTTCACCCATGGAATCCATGTTACTAGTTCTTTTTTTCTCTAAACGATCAGATTTGTTGGACGTCTCGCGATGACGCGGGTCGGTCGGCGTCCCTGCGCGAATCCTCGTTCGCAATATACGGGTGGACGACGGGTCCGTGAACGGCGGACAGGGTCGTCGTTCGGGATATTTGCCGCGACGTGCATCGCAGGAAATCCCTTTTTGATGCCTACATAATAAAAAAAATCCGCGCAGGAGTTTTTTTGGACGCCCACTCTGTCTCGTTGGACGGCTGTGCGGCATTCGTACGTCGGGCCACGAGTTCGCTGCTGTCTGACGGGGCAGACGTCGACAGTGATCCTTTCGCAGGTTCACCCATGGAATCCATGTTACTAGTTCTTTTTTTCTCTAAACGATCAGATTTGTTGGACGTCTCGCGATGACGCGGGTCGGTCGGCGTCCCTGCGCGAATCCTCGTTCGCAATATACGGGTGGACGACGGGTCCGTGAACGGCGGACAGGGTCGTCGTTCGGGATATTTGCCGCGACGTGCATCGCAGGAAATCCCTTTTTGATGCCTACATAATAAAAAAAATCCGCGCAGGAGTTTTTTTGGACGCCCACTCTGTCTCGTTGGACGGCTGTGCGGCATTCGTACGTCGGGCCACGAGTTCGCTGCTGTCTGACGGGGCAGACGTCGACAGTGATCCTTTCGCTGGTTCACCCATGGAATCCATGTTACTAGTTCTTTTTTCTCTAAACGATCAGATTTGTTGGACGTCTCGCGATGACGCGGGTCCGTCGGCGTCCCTGCGCGAATCCTCGTTCGCAATATACGGGTGGACGACGGGTCCGTGAACGGCGGACAGGGTCGTCGTTCGGGATATTTGCCGCGACGTGCATCGCAGGAAATCCCTTTTTGATGCCTACATAATAAAAAAAATCCGCGCAGGAGTTTTTTTGGACGCCCACTCTGTCTCGTTGGACGGCTGTGCGGCATTCGTACGTCGGGCCACGAGTTCGCTGCTGTCTGACGGGGCAGACGTCGACAGTGATCCTTTCGCAGGTTCACCCATGGAATCCATGTTACTAGTTCTTTTTTCTCTAAACGATCAGATTTGTTGGACGTCTCGCGATGACGCGGGTCGGTCGGCGTCCCTGCGCGAATCCTCGTTCGCAATATACGGGTGGACGACGGGTCCGTGAACGGCGGACAGGGTCGTCGTTCGGGATATTTGCCGCGACGTGCATCGCAGGAAATCCCTTTTTGATGCCTACATAATAAAAAAAATCCGCGCAGGAGTTTTTTTGGACGCCCACTCTGTCTCGTTGGACGGCTGTGCGGCATTCGTACGTCGGGCCACGAGTTCGCTGCTGTCTGACGGGGCAGACGTCGACAGTGATCCTTTCGCAGGTTCACCCATGGAATCCATGTTACTAGTTCTTTTTTCTCTAAACGATCAGATTTGTTGGACGTCTCGCGATGACGCGGGTCGGTCGGCGTCCCTGCGCGAATCCTCGTTCGCAATATACGGGTGGACGACGGGTCCGTGAACGGCGGACAGGGTCGTCGTTCGGGATATTTGCCGCGACGTGCATCGCAGGAAATCCCTTTTTGATGCCTACATAATAAAAAAAATCCGCGCAGGAGTTTTTTGGACGCCCACTCTGTCTCGTTGGACGGCTGTGCGGCATTCGTACGTCGGGCCACGAGTTCGCTGCTGTCTGACGGGGCAGACGTCGACAGTGATCCTTTCGCAGGTTCACCCATGGAATCCATGTTACTAGTTCTTTTTTTCTCTAAACGATCAGATTTGTTGGACGTCTCGCGATGACGCGGGTCGGTCGGCGTCCCTGCGCGAATCCTCGTTCGCAATATACGGGTGGACGACGGGTCCGTGAACGGCGGACAGGGTCGTCGTTCGGGATATTTGCCGCGACGTGCATCGCAGGAAATCCCTTTTTGATGCCTACATAATAAAAAAAATCCGCGCAGGAGTTTTTTTGGACGCCCACTCTGTCTCGTTGGACGGCTGTGCGGCATTCGTACGTCGGGCCACGAGTTCGCTGCTGTCTGACGGGGCAGACGTCGACAGTGATCCTTTCGCAGGTTCACCCATGGAATCCATGTTACTAGTTCTTTTTTCTCTAAACGATCAGATTTGTTGGACGTCTCGCGATGACGCGGGTCGGTCGGCGTCCCTGCGCGAATCCTCGTTCGCAATATACGGGTGGACGACGGGTCCGTGAACGGCGGACAGGGTCGTCGTTCGGGATATTTGCCGCGACGTGCATCGCAGGAAATCCCTTTTGATGCCTACATAATAAAAAAAATCCGCGCAGGAGTTTTTTTGGACGCCCACTCTGTCTCGTTGGACGGCTGTGCGGCATTCGTACGTCGGGCCACGAGTTCGCTGCTGTCTGACGGGGCAGACGTCGACAGTGATCCTTTCGCTGGTTCACCCATGGAATCCATGTTACTAGTTCTTTTTTTCTCTAAACGATCAGATTTGTTGGACGTCTCGCGATGACGCGGGTCGGTCGGCGTCCCTGCGCGAATCCTCGTTCGCAATATACGGGTGGACGACGGGTCCGTGAACGGCGGACAGGGTCGTCGTTCGGGATATTTGCCGCGACGTGCATCGCAGGAAATCCCTTTTTGATGCCTACATAATAAAAAAAATCCGCGCAGGAGTTTTTTTGGACGCCCACTCTGTCTCGTTGGACGGCTGTGCGGCATTCGTACGTCGGGCCACGAGTTCGCTGCTGTCTGACGGGGCAGACGTCGACAGTGATCCTTTCGCAGGTTCACCCATGGAATCCATGTTACTAGTTCTTTTTTTCTCTAAACGATCAGATTTGTTGGACGTCTCGCGATGACGCGGGTCCGTCGGCGTCCCTGCGCGAATCCTCGTTCGCAATATACGGGTGGACGACGGGTCCGTGAACGGCGGACAGGGTCGTCGTTCGGGATATTTGCCGCGACGTGCATCGCAGGAAATCCCTTTTTGATGCCTACATAATAAAAAAATCCGCGCAGGAGTTTTTTTGGACGCCCACTCTGTCTCGTTGGACGGCTGTGCGGCATTCGTACGTCGGGCCACGAGTTCGCTGCTGTCTGACGGGGCAGACGTCGACAGTGATCCTTTCGCAGGTTCACCCATGGAATCCATGTTACTAGTTCTTTTTTCTCTAAACGATCAGATTTGTTGGACGTCTCGCGATGACGCGGGTCGGTCGGCGTCCCTGCGCGAATCCTCGTTCGCAATATACGGGTGGACGACGGGTCCGTGAACGGCGGACAGGGTCGTCGTTCGGGATATTTGCCGCGACGTGCATCGCAGGAAATCCCTTTTTGATGCCTACATAATAAAAAAAATCCGCGCAGGAGTTTTTTGGACGCCCACTCTGTCTCGTTGGACGGCTGTGCGGCATTCGTACGTCGGGCCACGAGTTCGCTGCTGTCTGACGGGGCAGACGTCGACAGTGATCCTTTCGCAGGTTCACCCATGGAATCCATGTTACTAGTTCTTTTTTTCTCTAAACGATCAGATTTGTTGGACGTCTCGCGATGACGCGGGTCGGTCGGCGTCCCTGCGCGAATCCTCGTTCGCAATATACGGGTGGACGACGGGTCCGTGAACGGCGGACAGGGTCGTCGTTCGGGATATTTGCCGCGACGTGCATCGCAGGAAATCCCTTTTTGATGCCTACATAATCAAAAAAATCCGCGCAGGAGTTTTTTTGGACGCCCACTCTGTCTCGTTGGACGGCTGTGCGGCATTCGTACGTCGGGCCACGAGTTCGCTGCTGTCTGCCGGGGCAGACGTCGACAGTGATCCTTTCGCTGGTTCACCCATGGAATCCATGTTACTAGTTCTTTTTTTCTCTAAACGATCAGATTTGTTGGACGTCTCGCGATGACGCGGGTCGGTCGGCGTCCCTGCGCGAATCCTCGTTCGCAATATACGGGTGGACGACGGGTCCGTGAACGGCGGACAGGGTCGTCGTTCGGGATATTTGCCGCGACGTGCATCGCAGGAAATCCCTTTTTGATGCCTACATAATAAAAAAAATCCGCGCAGGAGTTTTTTTGGACGCCCACTCTGTCTCGTTGGACGGCTGTGCGGCATTCGTACGTCGGGCCACGAGTTCGCTGCTGTCTGACGGGGCAGACGTCGACAGTGATCCTTTCGCAGGTTCACCCATGGAATCCATGTTACTAGTTCTTTTTTCTCTAAACGATCAGATTTGTTGGACGTCTCGCGATGACGCGGGTCGGTCGGCGTCCCTGCGCGAATCCTCGTTCGCAATATACGGGTGGACGACGGGTCCGTGAACGGCGGACAGGGTCGTCGTTCGGGATATTTGCCGCGACGTGCATCGCAGGAAATCCCTTTTTGATGCCTACATAATAAAAAAAATCCGCGCAGGAGTTTTTTGGACGCCCACTCTGTCTCGTTGGACGGCTGTGCGGCATTCGTACGTCGGGCCACGAGTTCGCTGCTGTCTGACGGGGCAGACGTCGACAGTGATCCTTTCGCTGGTTCACCCATGGAATCCATGTTACTAGTTCTTTTTTTCTCTAAACGATCAGATTTGTTGGACGTCTCGCGATGACGCGGGTCCGTCGGCGTCCCTGCGCGAATCCTCGTTCGCAATATACGGGTGGACGACGGGTCCGTGAACGGCGGACAGGGTCGTCGTTCGGGATATTTTCCGCGACGTGCATCGCAGGAAATCCCTTTTTGATGCCTACATAATAAAAAAAATCCGCGCAGGAGTTTTTTTGGACGCCCACTCTGTCTCGTTGGACGGCTGTGCGGCATTCGTACGTCGGGCCACGAGTTCGCTGCTGTCTGACGGGGCAGACGTCGACAGTGATCCTTTCGCAGGTTCACCAATGGAATCCATGTTACTAGTTCTTTTTTCTCTAAACGATCAGATTTGTTGGACGTCTCGCGATGACGCGGGTCCGTCGGCGTCCCTGCGCGAATCCTCGTTCGCAATATACGGGTGGACGACGGGTCCGTGAACGGCGGACAGGGTCGTCGTTCGGGATATTTGCCGCGACGTGCATCGCAGGAAATCCCTTTTGATGCCTACATAATCAAAAAAATCCGCGCAGGAGTTTTTTGGACGCCCACTCTGTCTCGATGGACGGCTGTGCGGCATTCGTACGTCGGGCCACGAGTTCGCTGCTGTCTGCCGGGGCAGACGTCGACAGTGATCCTTTCGCAGGTTCACCTATGGAATCCATGTTACTAGTTCTTTTTTCTCTAAACGATCAGATTTGTTGGACGTCTCGCGATGACGCGGGTCCGTCGGCGTCCCTGCGCGAATCCTCGTTCGCAATATACGGGTGGACGACGGGTCCGTGAACGGCGGACAAGGTCGTCGTTCGGGATATTTGCCGCGACGTGCATCGCAGGAAATCCCTTTTTGATGCCTACATAATCAAAAAAATCCGCGCAGGAGTTTTTTTGGACGCCCACTCTGTCTCGATGGACGGCTGTGCGGCATTCGTACGTCGGGCCACGAGTTCGCTGCTGTCTGCCGGGGCAGACGTCGACAGTGATCCTTTCGCAGGTTCACCTATCGAATCCATGTTACTAGTTCTTTTTTCTCTAAACGATCAGATTTGTTGGACGTCTCGCGATGACGCGGGTCCGTCGGCGTCCCTGCGCGAATCCTCGTTCGCAATATACGGGTGGACGACGGGTCCGTGAACGGCGGACAAGGTCGTCGTTCGGGATATTTGCCGCGAAGTGCATCGCAGGAAATCCCTTTTTGATGCCTACATATTCAAAGAAATCCGCGCAGGAGTTTTTTGGACCGCCCACTCTGTCTCGTTGGACGGCTGTGCGGCATTCGTACGTCGGGCCACGAGTTCGCTGCTGTCAGCCGGGGCAGACGTCGACAGTGATCCTTTCGCTGGTTCACCCATGGAATCCATGTTACTAGTTCTTTTTTTCTCTAAACGATCAGATTTGTTTGACGTCTCGCGATGACGCGGGTCGGTCGGCGTCCATGCGCGAATCCTCGTTCGCAATATACGGGTGGACGACGGGTCCGTGAACGGCGGACAGGGTCGTCGTTCGGGATATTTTGCCGCACGTGCATCGCAGGAAATCCCTTTTTGATGGCTACATATAAAAGAATCCGCGCAGAGTTTTTTTTGGGACGCCCCACTCTGTCTCGTTGGACGGCAGTACGGCATTCGTACGTCGGGCCACGAGTTCGCTGCTGTCTGACGGGGCAGACGTTGACAGTGATCCTTTCGCAGGTTCACCAATGGAATCCATGTTACTAGTTCTTCTTTCTTTAAACGATCAGATTTGTTGGACGTCTCGCGATGACGCGGGTCGGTCGGCGTCCCTGCGCGAATCCTCGTTCGCAATATACGGGTGGACGACGGGTCCGTGAACGGCGGACAGGGTCGTCGTTCGGGATATTTGCCGCGACGTGCATCGCAGGAAATCCCTTTTGATGCCTACATAATAAAAAAAATCCGCGCAGGAGTTTTTTTGGACGCCCACTCTGTCTCGTTGGACGGCTGTGCGGCATTCGTACGTCGGGCCACGAGTTGCTGCTGTCTGCCGGGGCAGACGTCGACAGTGATCCTTTCGCTGGTTCACCATGGAATCCATGTTACTAGTTCTTTTTTTTCTCTAAACGATCAGATTTGTTGGACGTCTCGCGATGACGCGGGTCCGTCGGCGTCCCTGCGCGAATCCTCGTTCGCAATATACGGGTGGACGACGGGTCCGTGAACGGCGGACAAGGTCGTCATTCGGGATTTTTGGCCGCAACGTGCATCGCAGGAAATCCCTTTTTTATGTCTACATATTCAAAGAAAATCCGCAGGAGTTTTTTGGACGCCTACTCTGTCTCGATGGACGGCTTTGCGGCATTCACGTCGGGTCACGCATTCACTGCTTTCTGTCGGGCAGACGTCGACAGTGATCCTTTCGCAGGTTCAATTATGGAATCCATGTTACTAGTTTTAATTTTTTTCTAAACGATAAGATTTGGTTGACGTCGCGATGACGCGGTTCGTCGGCGTCCCTGCGCGAATCCTCGTTCGCAATATACGGCTGGACTACGAGTCCTGTGAACGGCGGAAAAGGTCGTCATTCGCGATTTTTGGCCGCAACGTGCATCACAGGAAATCCCTTTTCGATGTCCTACATATTCACGAAATCCGTGCAGGAGTTTTTTGGGACGCCCACTCTGTCTCGATGGACGGCTTTGCGGCATTCACGTCGGGTCACGAGTTCACTCCTTTCTGTCGGGCAGACGTTGACAGTGATCCTTTCATAGGTTCACCTATGGAATCCATGTTACTAGTTCAATTTTTTTTCTAAATGATAAGATTTGGTTGACGTCTCGCGATGACGCGGGTTCGTCGGCGTCCCTACGCGAATCCTCGTTCGCAATATACGGCTGGACTACGGGTCCGTGAACGGCGGACAAGGTCGTCATTCGGGATTTTTTGCCGCAACGTGCATCGCAGGAAATCTTTTTTGATTTCTACATATTCACGAAAATCCGTGCAGGAGTTTTTTTGGACGCCCACTCTGTCTCGATGGACGGCTTTGCGGCATTCGTACGTCGGGTCACGAGTTCGCTGCTTTCTGTCGGGGCAGACGTTGACAGTGATCCTTTCGCAGGTTCAACTATGGAATCCATGTTACTAGTTCTAATTTTTTCTAAACGATAAGATTTGGTTGACGTCTCGCGATGACGCGGGTTCGTCGGCGTCCCTGCGCGAATCCTCGTTCGCAATATACGGCTGGACTACGGGTCCGTGAACGGCGGACAAGGTCGTCATTCGCATTTTTGGCCGCGACGTGCATCGCAGGAAATCCCTTTTTGATGTCTACATATTCACGAAAATCCATGCAGGAGTTTTTTGGACGCCTACTCTGTCTCGATGGACGGTTTTGCGGCATTCACACGTCGGGTCACGATTCACTGCTGTCTGTCGGGGCAGACGTTTACAATGATCCTTTCGCAGGTTCAACTATGGAATCCATGTTACTAGTTTAATTTTTTCTAAACGATAAGATTTGGTTGACGTCTCGCGATGACGCGGGTTCGTCGGCGTCCCTGCGCGAATCCTCGTTCACAATATACGGCTGGACTACGAGTCCGTGAACGGCGGACAAGGTCGTCATTCGCGATTTTTGGCCGCAACGTGCATCGCAGGAAATCCCTTTTCGATGTCTACATATTCACGAAAATCCGTGCAGGAGTTTTTTTGGGACGCCCACTCTGTCTCGATGGACGGCTTTGCGGCATTCACATGTCGGGTCACGAGTTCACTGCTTTCTGTCGGGGCAGACGTCGACAGTGATCCTTTCATAGGTTCACCTATGGAATCCATGTTACTAGTTCTCTTTTTCACTAAACGATAAGATTTGGTTGACGTCTTGCGATGAACGCGGTCCGTCGGCGTCCCTGCGCGAATCCTCGTTCGCAATACGGCTGGACTACGGGTCCGTGAACGGCGGACAAGGTCGTCGTTCGGGATTTTTGGCGCGACGTGCATCGCAGGAAATCCTTTTTCATGCCTACATATTCAAAAAACTCTCCGCGCAGGAGTTTTTTGGGATGCCCACTCTGTCTCGATGGACGGCTTTGCGGCATTCGTACGTCGGGTTACGAGTTTCGCTGCTGTCTGCCGGGGCAGACGTCGACAGTGATCCTTTCGCAGGTTCACCAATAGAATTAATGTTACTAGTTCTTTTTTTTCTCTAAACGATAAGATTTGGTTGACGTCTCGCGATGACGCGGGTCCGTCGGCGTTCCTGCGCGAATCCTCGTTCGCAATATACGGCTGGACTATGGGTCCGTGAACGGCGGACAAGGTCGTCGTTCAGGATTTTTGGCCTCGACGTGCATCGCAGGAAATCCCTTTTTCATGCCTACATATTCAAAAAAACTCCGCGCAGGAGTTTTTGGTACGCCCACTCTGTCTGGATGGACGGCTGTGCGGCATTCGTACGTCGGCTCACGAGTTCGCTGCTGTCTGCCGGGGCAGACGTCGACAGTGATCCTTTTCGCAGGTTCACCTATGGAATCCATGTTACTAGTTCTCTTTTTTCTCTAAACGATAAGATTTGGTTGACGTCTCGCGATGACGCGGGTCCGTCGGCGTCCCTGCGCGAATCCTCGTTCGCAATATACGGCTGGACGACGGGTACGTGAACGGCGGACAAGGTCGTCGTTCGGGATTTTTGGCTGCGATGTGCATCGCAGGAAATCCCTTTTTCATGCCTACATATTCAAAAAACTCTGCGCAGGAGTTTTTTGGGACGCCCACTCTGTCTCGATGGACGGCTTTGCGGCATTCGTACGTCGGGTTACGAGTTCGCTGCTGTCTGCCGGGGCAGACGTCGACAGTGATCCTTTCGCAGTTCACCTATAGAATTATGTTACTAGTTCTCTTTTTCTCTAAACGATAAGATTTGGTGACGTCTCGCGATTACGCGGGTCCTTCGACGTCCCTGTCCCTGCGCGAGTCCTCGTTCGCAATATACGGCTGGACACGGGTCCGTGAACGGCGGACAAGGTCGTCGTTCGGGATTTTTGGCCGCGATTTGATTCGCAGGAAATCCCTTTTTGATGCCTACATATTCAAAAAAATCTACGTAGGAGTTTTTTGCGACGCCCACTCTGTCTCGATGGACGGCTGTGCGGCATTCGTACGTCGGGTCACGAGTTCGCTGCTGTCTGCCGGGGCAGACGTCGACAGTGATCCTTTCGCAGGTTCACCATTAGAATAATGTTACTAGTTCTCTTTTTCTCTAAACGATAAGATTTGGTTGACGTCTCGCGATGACACGGGTCCGTCGGCATCCCTGCGCGAATCCTCGTTTGCAATATACGGCTGGACTACGGGTCCGTGAACGGCGGACAAGGTCGTCGTTCGGGATTTTTGGCCGCGACGTGCATCGCAGGAAATCCCTTTTTGATGCCTACATATTCAAAAAAATCTACGCAGGAGTTTTTTGCGGTGCCCACTCTGTCTCGATGGACGGCTGTGCGGCATTCGTACGTCGGGTCACGAGTTCGCTGCTGTCTGCCGGGGTAGACGTCGACAGTGACCCTTTCGCAGGTTCACCTATAGAATTAACTGTTCACTAGTTCTCGTTTTCTCTAAACGATAAGATTTGGTTGACGTCTCGCGATGACGCGGGTTCCGTCGGCGTTCCTGCGCGAATCCTCGTTCGCAATATACAGCTGGACGACGGGTCTGTGAACGGCGGACAAGGTCGTCGTTCGAGATTTTTGGCGCGATGTGCATCGCAGGAAATCCCTTTTGATACCTACATATTCAAAAAAATCCACGCATGAGTTTTTTGCGACGCCACGCTTTGTCTCGATGGACCGCGTTGCGGCATTCGTACGTCGGGTCACGAGTTCGCTACTGTCTGCGGGGCAGACGTCGACAGTTATCCTTTCGCTGGTTCACCTATGGAATCCATGTTACTAGTTCTCTTTTTCTCTAAACGATAAGATTTGGTTGACGTCTTGCGATTACGCGGGTCCTTCGACGTCTCTACTGAGTCCTCCTCGTTCCCAATATACGGCTCGACGATGGGTCCGTGAACGGCGGACAAGGTCGTCGTTCGGGATTTTTGGCCGCGATGTGCATCGCAGGAAATCCCTTTTTGATGCCTACATATTCAAAAAAAATCAACGCTGGAGTTTTTTGCGACGCCCACTCTGTCTCGATGGACGGCTGTGCGGCATTCGTACGTCGGGTCACGAGTTTCGCTGCTGTCTGCCGGGGCAGACGTCGACAGTGATCCTTTCGCAGGTTCACCTATAGAATTAATGTTACTAGTTCTCTTTTTCTCTAAACGATAAGATTTGGTTGATGTCTCGCGATGACACGCGGGTCCGTCGGCGTTCCTGCGCGAATCCTCGTTCGCAATATACGGCTGGACTACGGGTCCGTGAACGGCGGACA
>NW_026137486.1:0-24390 GCF_009805555.1 Andrographis paniculata | reverse complement strand
CAGCAGCAATTGTGCGAGTCCCCCTCAAATTGAGATCATGTACCATTTCCGATGCCAGCAAAATATTGTCTGCGATTGCCCGACCTTTGACAAAACCACTCTGATGTGGCGACAGAAGCTGCGCAGTAGCGGACCCAAGTCGCACAGTGAGTAACTTCGTGAAGATCTTAGAACTCACATACAGAGGCTGATAGGCCGAAAATCAGCCCAAGCGACTGGCCCGTCCGTCTTGGGGATAAGCACAAGTGTCGTTGCCGTATAGAACCTCAGAAGAGGAGCTCCCGAGAAGAATTCCAGAATAGCATCGAAAACATCCTCGTGAATAATATCCCAACAAGTTTGATAGAAAGCGGCGGAAAAAGCCATCAGGGCCAGCCACACTATCCTTGTCAATCGAGAAAACCACAGCACGAACCTCCGCAAGTGTTGGTGGCTCCAGCAAACGAGCACACTCAGCCAAAGGAACCGGAGGGTTTAGGTTTAGGGTTAGGGTTTAGGGTTTTTTTTTTTTTTTTGGCTGGGCTCAAAGAGCTGCCTACGTACCCCAACGGGATCAAGCCATACGTAGTTCTGCAAAGTTCGGTACAAGTGCTGAGAATGTAAATAAAGATTGTAAGCAAATAAAAGCTAACGGAAGCGAAAGCACGGGAGGCCCGCCGCGCCAGCATGGATGAGGCCACGGGTCCTCGCAGGGATGTCCGCCGGCTCAAGGATCCGCATGTGAGGAAGGGCAACAGAGGTGTTCGCCAAGTTGTCCGCCACTTTATTGCCCTCGCGAAAATATGAGAGATCCTCCACTCGATGCTGCGAAGCTGTAGGCGCAGATGGTGGAGACAAGGCTGGAGAGTCCAGTGTCCCGTCGAGGAGGAGATGAGAGAGATACTGCTGGCCGAGTCCGTCTCGATCCAGAGAGGGAGGAGGCCGCGTGCGACCGCCAGGTCCACTCCAGATCGAATCGTCTGCAGTTCGGCCAAAGTGTTCGTCGTATTCAAAAGAGGGACTTGGAATGCCACAAGTGGGGCGCCGGTGGCATCCCGAATGACGCCCGCAGCTCCAGCGGCGCCTGGATTCCCGAGCGATGCCCCATCGGTATTGAGTTTGAACCATCCTGGAGACGGAGCTTCCCAACGCACCATGACCGGCGGCCGGAGAACCGGAGGTGGGAGGCGAAGGCCGAGACTAGAGGCTAAGTGCACCTCCCCAGGCCAGTGTTGACGCTGAAGGAGGCCAGCACGGCCCAAGACCTGCAAATGAGAGTGAATACGCCAAATAATCCGGTCAGATGAAATCTGGATACCTCGGTGTTTGGCGTCATTCCGAGCCGTCCAAGAAACCAGAAGGCCAGAAGTGGGATGTAAGTGCGGATACTCCGCGCATAAGGGGAGGACAGACGCCAAGCAGAAACCATGAGGTGGGGCGCATGTGTCCGCGGGAGTTGGATACGAAATAGGTCGGCGAGATGGCGCCACACGCGCTGGGCAACCGCCGACGAGAGGAATAAATGCTCAATCGTCTCAGACGCCCGACAGCACTGGCAGCGAGAGACAATAGGGAGGCCCATCTTCCGTAAGGCCTCATCAACTGGTATCCGACGGCGAAATAAACGCCATAGGAATACCGACATTGTAGGAGTAAGAAACGGCGACCACAGGCTGCAAGAAAGCCAGCTCCGTGCTCCAATGTTCGGCTCATCTCCCAAGCTGAAGTTGTAGAGAAAGTACCTGTGGTCGAGGCCTTCCAAATCTGCTGATCCACAATGTGGGGATCAGAAGGAATCGCCGTGACCTGCTGAACAAGGGTTTCCGGAAGATAAGCTCGAAGGCGCGTCAAGTCCCACGTCCCGTTAACCCACATCTCGTTCACCCGTATCGGCGGAGGGCGGTCCTGGCGGTCAGTGCATAGAGGACGATCTCCACACCAAGTATCATACCAGAAGAAGCAGTCCCCACGCCCCAGATTCCAAGTGATCTGAGTCTGTGCCTCGTCTCGAACCTGGCAGAGGCGCTTCCAAACCGGGCTGTCGTAGCTTCTGCAGGGTGCAAGTCCTGGAAAGGAATTCCGAAAATATTTCTGTTGAAGCGCGCGAGCCCAAAGGGATGAGCCATCTCTGAGTCGCCACCACAGTTTAAACGAGAAGGCCCGAACCGTATCGGCCAGGCGACGAATGCCAAGCCCACCCTCCTCCTGAGGCCGTGCAATATCCGCCCAGGAGATCCAATGGCGGCGGCGGTGCCCGTGATAAGAACCCCAGAAAAAACGAGCAAAAAGTTGCTCCACAGAGTGAAGTATCGCCTGGGGGGGCAAAGTACCTGCAGCAGATAAAGGGGGAGCGAGAACAAGGTGCTCCTGATTAACTGTAATCGACCCCCGTGAGATAGAACCGATCGATCCCAACGCTGCAGATAACGACGGAGTTTTCCAAGGAGTTCCTCATATAGAATATTGCGCCGATTGCCCACATAGAGGGGCGCGCCAAGATATGTAAGAGGGAGTTCAGCTGCGCCAAAACCAGTCACCGATTGGAGCTGTCGTTGAAAACTCTCCGGGCACTGGCGGCTGAAAACAAGCTGGCTTTTCTGACAATTCACCTTCTGGCCAGTAATCCGTGCGTAAGTCGTCAGAAAGTCGGTCAGAAGGCTGATGCGATTGCCACAGGTATTAGCGAATATGAGGACATCATCCGCATAAGCAAGGTGCGTCAGCCGGAACCGACCACGACACCGATAGTACAGATCCGGAAAACGGCTGTAGAGGCGCTCCAAGCCTCGTGATAAGAGATCTGCAGCCAAGACAAAAAGGGTCGGGGACAAGGGGTCTCCCTGCCTAAGGCCTCGCGAGGAGGGGAAGAAGCCACCCAAGTCCCCATTCACAAGGATCGAGTACCAAGCATGCTCAACACAGTTCATAATCAAAGTGATGAAATGAGCCGGGAAACCGAACCTGGAAAGGGCGTGCCGCAAAAACCGCCATGACACCCGATCATACGCCTTGTTAAGGTCCAATTTCAGCAATAAGTTGTGCGAGTCCCCTCTCAGATTAAGATCATGGACCATCTCCGATGCTAACAGGATATTGTCCGCAATCGCGCGGCCTTTGACAAAGCCGCTCTGATGCGGTGATAGAAGCTGCGGCAGTAGAGGGCTAAGGCGCGTGGTGAGGAGCTTTGTGAAGATCTTACTGCTGACATTACAGAGGCTGATAGGCCGATAATCAGCCCATGCAAGTGGCCCCTCCTTCTTGGGGATAAGCACAAGAGTCGTCGCTGTATAAAACTTCAGGAGGGGGGCTCCCGAAAAGAAATCCAGTACAGCGTCAAACACATCCTCCCGGATGATCTCCCAACATTTCTGGTAGAAGGCGGCAGAGAAGCCATCGGGGCCAGCCACGCTATCTTGATCAATCGAGAAGACCACAGCACGAATCTCCGCAAGTGTAGGCGGTTCGAGCAACCGAGTGCACTCTGCCGGCGGAACCTGGGGCGGTGGGTCTGCCAAGGCATCCATTTCCGATGTGTCGGCATCATCAGGCTGTCCCAACATCCCAGAGAAATAGGTAATGGCTGACTGCTTAATATCTGAGTGATCAGTGAGGGTACGAGCACCGTCAGCCATCGAGAAGATTGTCGCCCGCCGGCGTCGTTCCTTCACCATGGAATGGAACATACGGGAGTTCCGTTCTCCCTCGACCGCCCACCGACAGGCTGCTTTTTGTTTCCAGAAAGCCTCCTCCAGTGCAATCGCATGCGTCAAAGCCGCAGCGCTACGCTGACGGCGGAGGAGGTTGGCGTCAGAGGGATCCCGATCGAACTCCGCTTCACACTCCTCTGCGTCTTTTTCTGCTGCTGCCAATACCTGAAAAACATTCCCAAATACCTGTTTGTTCCACCACTTCAGAGCCTGCTTGAGTCGTCCAAGTTTCAGTCGCAGGTTGAGGAGACCGGTGGCGCCCGTCGGGACAACCCAACTCTGGCGGACGTGGTCCTGAAAAGTGTGGTGTCTGGTCCACATGTTCTGAAACCGGAATGCAGAGGCAAGGCGGTGTCGTTCATGCGAGAACCGGACCAAGAGCGGGGCGTGGTCCGAATGCATCCGCGGGAGGTGTCTGACACGAGTCGTCTCAGCGAAATCCTCCCAGGCAGTGTTGTAGAGAATGCGGTCGAGGCGCTCCCAAACTCGCCGATTTGTCCATGTATGGGGGGAGCCTTCAAAACCGGCATCAATAAGATTCGCATCAAGGATAGCCGCTGAGAAATCCTGAATAGAGCGCAACTTAGGGCGACCTGGGCCCTTCCGTTCCGATATGTCGGCGATGGCATTAAAGTCGCCACCGATAAGCCAAGGGGACCCCAATGACGAGGCCGCTGTGTCCTGTAGGAAAGACCAGAGGGCACGGCGCTGGGTGACAGAGCATCGCGCATAGATCCCAGATAGGAAAAAGGGCCGGCGGTGCTGCGGAGACGAAACCTGCACATGAAGACACTGATCGATCTCCGAAATAGGCTCCAGTTTATAGGAGTCATCAGCAAGAATCCAGATAGAGTTGACCGCGTTGGTAAGCATCTGGGAGAAGCCAAAACGCCGGCAAAAGAAAGCAACATCCGCAATAACCATAGGCTCCAGAAGAATAAGAATGCGGATACGGTGCTGCTTGCAGAGCCAATGTACCTCTCGTTGAGCTCGGGAGTTGCCAACTCCGCGCACATTCCAAACCAAGAGGGAGGTGTCTGTCATCGGGAACTGGCAGAAGGGCGACGAGAGGCACTGACTTGCTGACGAGAGATGCTGCGGGTAATCGGTCGAGAGAAGGCCGGCGGCAGAGCCTGTGGCCGGTCATCTGACACTGTCTCCAAAGATCCGCTGAGGGACGGAGGTTCAGCAGCCTGATTCAAAACGCACACCCCCCTGCTCGGATGCGACTCCGTCGACAGAGCGACAACAGGGAGCGGTTCCGATGAAGTCCGCATGAGGGGTGGGTTCGGACCAGATTCAGGGAGGAGCTCTGTCCCTGTAGTTGCATCAGCAGGTAGATCACCAGAGTGAAAATCAGTGGTACCTCTCGGGGAAAGAGATAGTGAATCGAGGAGGGGCGGTTGGCCATCCTTAATAAGGGGCGAGTCACCATCCGAGTCCTCGGCGAAGGTGGCTTGTAGTGCAGAGTCCTCCTCCCGCTGGGTGTCCGAGGAAGGAGAACCAGTAGCCGATAGGCATGTGTCCACTGAAAGATCACGTCGATCGCGGATAGGGGATGCAGGAGATTCAGAGAGCAGCACTGCCTTCCCCTTATTCAGGCCATGACCAGAGGGGAGTCCCCAAATTGCCAAGGATTGAGCAGGAGGAAGCGACACAGGCTCCGGCGGCACCTGCATATCATCAGCAAGCAGTGGTAAAGGCGACGAGGGTACCTGAGTGGCCAATAGGGGCTGCGGAAGGAGACCAAGGGCCGAGGCGGTGGCAGGAGTCGCTGGAGTGGGACTCAGCCGACAGTCATCCAGAGGGAAGACAGGACTGTCAATCGGAGGCTCAGCTGTAGTCTGTCCGGCCAGAGGGCGGGCCGGCGAGGTTTCCGAAGGCGTCAGAAAGTCCCCAAAGGTAACTCGAACACCAGAAGTAAGCAGCAGTGCAGAGGCATCCCCCCGTGAGTGGGCAAAGGTCACCCGAGGAGGAGCGTGGGGGCGATGAGCCTCAGCAGGGCCGCTGAGATGCGCCGGTGTGAGCTGCAGTGACTTCTCAGGCGTCTGTGATGGATTTGGGGCCACCTGTGTCTCCCCAAAGGTCACCCGCACACCAGAGCGAAGACGTCTGGAGCCATGCAACTCCGGGATGTCATCGGAAGGTCGCCGGGTAGAAGGCTGGGGGTCCCGTCGGAGGAGCTGAGAAGGAGCCTGCAAGGAGCCAGAAGCATTAGTAATACCAGTAGAAGGCGTACCCCTATTTCGATTGCGGCGCCGACGACGGCGTCGAGCAGTGGGGGGCCGGGATTCCATGATATCACCAGAGGCAGGGGATACAGAGATCTCAGAAGGGCCATGCACCAAGCCATGGCGACCAGAGGGCGGAGCAGGAGGATCCTGCGCAGCTGATACGGTTGCTGGTGCCGGCTGCGAAGAAGGTCTGCGTAAACAAGCCTCCGCTTTGTGCCCAAGATGGCGGCAGAGTGAGCAGAAGCTAGGGAGCCGCTCGTAGATGACCTTCTGTTCGAGCACGCCAGTGCCAACATCAATCTCAAAGGCATGCAGAAGGGGCTTCGTAAGGTCAATTTCCACACAGACTCTGGCGTGGGAGCACCGACTCCGAGTCGCCGTAGGGGTATCAACCTTCAGAGGGTCCCAATGCCAGCAGCAACTGTAAATAAAAGATCTCTGTGATACATGTGGAGAGGAAGTAGTGGGAGCGTAACCCACACCGGAACATGTGGAGGTTCCTCGGTAGTTTTAAAATCGGGGGTCCATTTGAGAACTCTCATCGGGAAACCTTTGATGAACCAAGTTCCCCGAATCCAAAGCCGCATATAATCAGCCTCGGTAGTGAGGCGAATCACAATATGCCGGTGATTTAGATGCTGCAAAATAAACTTCCCCGCCAAAGAGAAACTCGCAAAACCGTCGGTAAGATCTTTCCAAGAAGAGTATCCGTGAGAGAATTTACCGATAAGAATGTACGGATGCGAGGCTGTGTACCTTGCTGTTTCGTCAGCAGTAAAAGCAAGGCGCGGCTGTCCGGCAGTGGAAATCCATTGTCCAATAGCAGTCGGACGAGGCTCCGCCAGAAAGGAGTAGGGACTGTCGTCAGGAGCATCGGAATTGAGACCGGAGGTCACGGCAGTGGCGAAAGACTTGTGTGAAAAGAGATGGTTATCAGCAGTGACAGGGCGTATCGAACCATCAACTTCGGGAGGCTGCCGGCGGCCGGCAGCAGCCTGAGCGGCCATGTCCGGCAAGTCTACAGCAGAACCCTAGCTCCGGGAGGAGTCGGCGTCTGTCATCGGTGTCGGCTGCAGAGGGTGGGGGTCTGGGGTTTCCAGGGCCAGCAAGACGAGACAGTGCCGTCCGACCTGCGATCAGAGCACCAGAGCGGCAGGAAGCCACAGTTCCTTGGCACCGTGCGGAACTGTTCCAGCGTCTGGGGGGATGCTGGGTCGGGAAACACAGTAGCGGGACCAGGAGGTGGTCGGACGTCAGGGTCGGGCGGAGTATCGGGGACGTCGGGTCGGGATGTCAAACGTCGGGGTCAGGGACAGCCGCGACACCTGGGCCCCAGTCGGAAACTGTTCTGGCGTCGGGGCACCGACTGGGGGTTGGCGGGGTCGGGGAGAACAGTGGTGGCACCGAGTCGGGATAAACCGTCGGGACCAGTGACAACCACGAACCCTGGGCCTCGGGCGGGAATGTGGTCGGGCAGCGAAGACGGTCGGAGAGGCGCCGAGTCGGGGCAACCTTCGGGACCGGAGACAGCCTCGGTCGGGCCTCGGTCGGGATCAACCTTCGGGACCAGAGACGGCCTCGGTCGGGCCTCGGTCGGGATCAACCTTCGAGACCAGAGACGGCCTCGGTCGGGCCTCGGTCGGGATCAACCTTCGGGACCAGAGACGGCCTCGGTCGGGCCTCGGTCGGGATCAACCTTCGGGGCCAGAGACGGCCTCGGTCGGGCCTCGGTCGGGAGATCACCCGTCGGGAGAAACAGCAGTCGCGATCCCTGGGCCTCAGTCGGGAGATGCTCTGGCGTCAAGGAGCACCGACCAAGGTGTATGTCGGGGTCGGGTGAAACAGTAACGGGACCAGAGAGTTGGTCGGGCAGCGGAGTCGGCCGAAGATGCAGAGGCGGCGTCTCGGGAACTCAACCGTCAGGAGGCCAACCGTCGGGAGATCAACTGTCGGGAGGTCAACCGTCGGGAGGAGGGCAACCGTCGGGGGAGTCACCGGCGGTTCCCAACGGTGTATTCCGGCGGTCGGGTGGCGGGTTCAGGGACTCCTCAACCCTGCGAGGACAGTGACGGTGGCCGATTGACGATCCGACGCCGGAGACGGGAGAACGGCGGCGCCAAAGGTGTCACAACTCAGGGCTACGGCGACGGCGACCTAGGGCAAACGGCGGACAGTGGTGAAGAGGTGGCGACTCGCGGCGGTAGCCCGGCCCTGGGGGTTTTCCGGCCAGGGGAGCACGATCCCGTCGTCAGAATGGTGGTCCGACGGCGGGGGGATGCCGAAACGCGGTGGCGACGGTTCGGGAGGCCAACCGTCAGGGGCGGAGCCGGCGGCGTATTCCGGCGATCGAGGGGTGGATTCGGGGACACCTCAGCCCTGCGAGTTCAGTGACGGTGGCCAAACGGCGATCCAACGCCGGTGTTGAGAGATACCGGCGCTGAAAGTATCGCCGAGCAGGGCAGTAGCGGGCGACGGTGCGGCAGCGGTTTCCGGCGGTGGCTAGGCGGGGATGGGGGTTATGGAGGATGGCGAACGCAGCAGTGATGAAGCGCCGGGCCGAAAACGCCGGTAACGGCGAGTTCGCCGGTGACGTCTTTTCGGGGCTGACGAGAGCGACGGCTGGGGGCGGTTTCCGGCGACGGGGCTCGGTGTAGGGGGGTTTTCGGGGATGGCGAGGGTTTAGGGTTTAGGGTTTAGGGTTTAGGGTTTTTTTTTTTTTTTGGCTGGGCTCAAAGAGCTGCCTACGTACCCCAACGGGATCAAGCCATACGTAGTTCTGCAAAGTTCGGTACAAGTGCTGCGAATGTAAATAAAGATTGTAAGCAAATAAAAGCTAACGGAAGCGAAAACACGGGAGGCCCGCCGCGTCAGCATGGATGAGGCCACGGGTCCTCGCAGGGATGTCCGCCGGCTCAAGGATCCGCATGTGAGGAAGGGCAACAGAGGTGTTCGCCAAGTTGTCCGCCACTTTATTGCCCTCGCGGAAAATATGAGAGATCCTCCACTCGATGCTGCGAAGCTGTAGGCGCAGGTGGTGGAGACAAGGCTGGAGAGTCCAGTGTCCCGTCGAGGAGGAGATGAGAGAGATACTGCTGGCCGAGTCCGTCTCGATCCAAAGAGGGAGGAGGCCGCGTGCAACCGCCAGGTCCACTCCAGATCGAATCGCCTGCAGTTCGGCCAAAGTGTTCGTCGTATTCAAAAGGGGAACCTGGAATGCCACAATTGGGGCGCCGGTGGCATCCCGAATGACGCCCGCGGCTCCAGCGGCACCTGGATTCCCGAGCGATGCCCCATCAGTATTGAGTTTGAACCAGCCTGGAGACGGGGCTTCCCAGCGTACCATGACCGGCGGCCGAAGAACCGGAGGTGGGAGGCGAAGGCCGAGACTAGAGGCTAGGTGCACCTCCCCAGGCCAGTGCTGACGCTGAAGGAGGCCAGCACGGCCTAAGACCTGCAAATGAGAGTGAATACGCCAAATAATCCTGTCAGATGAAATCTGGATACCTCGGTGTTTGGCGTCATTCCGTGCCGTCCAAAGAAACCAGAAGGCCAGGAGCGGTATATAAGTACGGATACTCCGCGCATGTGGGGAGGACAGACGCCAAGCGGAAACCATCAGGTGGGGCGCATGTGTCCGCGGGATTTGGATATGAAATAGATCGGCAAGATGGCGCCACACGCGCTGGGCAACCGCCGACGAGAAGAATAAGTGCTCGATCGTCTCAGACTCCCGACAGCACTGGCAGCAAGAGACAATAGGGAGGCCCATCTTCCGTAAGGCCTCATCGACGGGTATCCGACGGCGAAATAAACGCCATAGGAATACCGACATTGTAGGAGTAAGAAGCGGCGACCACAAGCTGCAAGAGAGCCAGCTCCGTGCTCCAGCTGTTCGGCTCATCTCCCATGCTGAGGATGTAGAGAAAGTACCTGTGGTCGAGGCCTTCCAGATCGGCTGATCCGCAATCTGGAGATCAGAAGGAATCGCCGAGACCTGCTGAACAAGGGTTTCAGGGAGGTAAGCTCGGAGGCGCGGCAAGTCCCACGTCCCGTTAACCCACATCTCTTTCACCCGTATCGGCGGAGGGCGGTCCTGGCGGTCAGCGCATAGCGGACGATCTCCACACCAAGTATCATACCAGAAGAAGCAGTCCCCACGCCCCAAATTCCAAGTGATCTGAGTCTGTGCCTCGTCTCGAACCTGGCAGAGGCGCTTCCAAACCGGGCTGTCGTAGCTCCTGCAGGGTGCAAGTCCTGGAAAGGAATTCCGAAAATATTTCTGTTGAAGCGCGCGAGCCCAAAGGGAGGAGCCATCTCTGAGTCGCCACCACAGTTTAAACGAGAAGGCCCGAACCGTATCGGCCAGGCGACGAATGCCAAGTCCACCCTCCTCCTGTGGCCGTGCAATATCTGCCCAGGAGATCCAATGGCGGCGGCGGTGCCCGTGATAAGAACCCCAGAAAAAACGAGCAAAAAGTTGCTCCACAGAGTGAAGTACCGCCTTGGGGGGGCAAAGTACCTGCAGCAGATATAGGGGGAGCGAGAACAAAGTGCTCCTGATTAACTGTAATCGACCCCCGTTAGATAGAACCGATCGATCCCAACGCTGCAGATAACGACGGAGGTTTAGGGTTTAGGGTTTAGGGTTTGGGGTTTAGGGTTTAGGGTTTAGGGTTTAGGTTTTTTTTTTTTTTTTTTTTTTTTTTTTTTTTTTAGGGTTTAGGGTTTAGGGTTTAGGGTTTAGGGTTTGGGTTTTAGGGTTTAGGGTTTAGGGTTTAGGGTTTAGGGTTTAGGGGTTTTTTTTTTTTTTTTTTTTTTTTTTTTTTTTTTGGCTGGGCTCAAAGAGCTGCCTACGTACCCCAACGGGATCAAGCCATACGTAGTTCTGCAAAGTTCGGTACAAGTGCTGCAAATGTAATTAAAGAGTGTAAGCAAGTAAAAGCTAACGGAAGCGAAAGCACGGAAGGCCCGCCGCGTCAGCATGGATGAGGCCACGGGTCCTCGCTGGGATGTCCGCCGGCTCAAGGATCCGCGTGTGAGGAAGGGCAACAGAGGTGTTCGCCAAGTTGTCCGCCACTTTGTTGCCCTCGCGGAAAATATGAGAGATCCTCCACTCGATGCTGCGAAGCTGTAGGCGCAGGTGGTGGAGACAAGGCTGGAGGGTCCAGTGTCCCGTCGAGGAGGAGATGAGAGAGATGCTGCTGGCCGAGTCCGTCTCGATCCAGAGAGGGAGGAGGCCGCGTGCAACCGCCAGGTCCACTCCAGATCGAATCGCTTGCAGTTCGGCCAAAGTGTTCGTCGTATTCGAAAGGGGAACTTGGAATGCCACAAGTGGGGCGCCGGTGGCATCCCGAATGACGCCCGCGGCTCCAGCGGCGCCTGGATTCCCGAGCGATGCCCCATCAGTGTTGAGTTTGAACCAGCCTGGAGACGGGGCTTCCCAACGCACCATGACCGGCGGCCGAAGAACCGGAGGCGGGAGGCGAAGGCCGAGAGTAGAGGCTAAGTGCACCTCCCCAGGCCAGTGCTGTCGCTGAAGGAGGCCAGCACGGTCCAACACCTGCAAATGAGAGTGAATACGCCAAATAATCCTGTCAGAGGAAATCTGGATACCTCGGTGTTTCGCGTCATTCCGTGCCGTCCAAAGAAACCAGAAGGCCAGAAGTGGGACGTAAGTACGGATGCTCCGTGCATGTGGGGAGGACAGACGCCAAGCAGAGACCATCAGGTGGGGCGCATGTGTCCGCGGGATTTGGATACGGAATAGGTCGGCAAGATGGCGCCACACGCGCTGGGCAACCGCCGACGAGAAGAATAAGTGCTCGATCGTCTCAGACTCCCGGCAGCACTGGCAGCAAGAGACAATAGGGAGGCCCATCTTCCGTAAGGCCTCATCGACGGGTATCCGACGGCGAAATAAACGCCATAGGAAAACCGACATGGTAGGAGTAAGAAGCGGCGACCACAAGCTGCAAGAGAGCCAGCTCCGTGCTCCAGCAGTTCGGCTCATCTCCCATGCTGAGGATGTAGAGAAAGTACCTGTGGTCGAGGCCTTCCAGATCGGCTGATCCGCAATCTGGAGATCAGAAGGAATCGCCGAGACCTGCTGAACAAGGGTTTCAGGGAGATAAGCTCGGAGGCGCGGCAAGTCCCACGTCCCGTTAACCCACATCTCTTTCACCCGTATCGACGGAGGGCGGTCCTGGCGGTCAGCGCATAGCGGACGATCTCCACACCAATTATCAAACCAGAAGAAGCAGTCCCCACGCCCCAAATTCCAAGTGATCTGAGTCTGTGCCTCGTCTCGAACCTGGCAGAGGCGCTTCCAAACCGGGCTGTCGTAGCTCCTGCAGGGTGCAAATCCTGGAAAGGAATTCCGAAAATATTTCTGTTGAAGCGCGCGAGCCCAAAGAGAGGAGCCATCTCTGAGTCGCCACCACAGTTTAAACGAGAAGGCCCGAACCGTATCGGCCAGGCGTCGAATGCCAAGCCCACCCTCCTCCTGTGGCCGTGCAATATCCGCCCAGGAGATCCAATGGCGGCGTCGGTGCCCGTGATAAGAACCCCAGAAAAAACGAGCAAAAAGTTGCTCCACAGAGTGAAGTACCGCCTGGGGGGGGGCAAAGTACCTGCAGCAGATATAGGGGGAGCGAGAACAAAGTGCTCCTGATTAACTGTAATCGACCCCCGTGAGATAGAACCGAGCGATCCCAGCGCTGCAGATAACGACGGAGTTTTCCAAGGAGTTCCTCATAAAGAATATTGCGCCGATTGCCCACATAGAGGGGTGCGCCAAGATATGTGAGAGGGAGTTCAGCTGCGCCAAAACCAGTCACCGATTGGAGCTGTCGTTGAACATTCTCCGGGCACTGGCGGCTGAAAACAAGCTGGCTTTTCTGACAGTTCACCTTCTGGCCAGTAATCCGTGCGTAAGTCGTCAGAAAGTCGGTCAGAAGGCTGATGCGATTGCCACAGGTATTAGCGAATATGAGGACATCATCCGCATAAGCAAGGTGCGTCAGCCGGAACCGACCACGACACCGATAGTACAGATCCGGAAAACGGCTGTAGAGGCGCTCCAAGCCGCGTGATAAGAGATCTGCAGCCAAGACAAAAAGGGTCGGGGACAAGGGGTCTCCCTGCCTAAGGCCTCGCGATGAGGGGAAGAAGCCACCCAAGTCCCCATTCACAAGGATCGAGTACCACGCATGCTCAACACAGTTCATAATCAAAGTGATGAAGTGAGCCGGGAAACCGAACCTGGAAAGGGCGTGCCGTAAGAACCGCCATGACACCCGATCGTACGCCTTGTTAAGGTCCAATTTCAGCAATAAATTGTGCGAGTCTCCTCTCAGATTAAGATCATGGACCATCTCGGACGCTAACAGGATATTGTCCGCAATCGCGCGACCTTTGACAAAGCCGCTCTGATGCGGCGATAGAAGCTGCGGCAGTAGAGGGCTAAGGCGCGTGGTGAGTAGCTTTGTGAAGATCTTACTGCTGACATTACAGAGGCTGATAGGCCGATAATCAGCCCATGCAAGTGGCCCCTCCTTCTTGGGGATAAGTACAAGAGTCGTCGCTGTATAAAACTTCAGGAGGGGGGCTCCCGAAAAGAAATCCAGAACAGCAGCAAACACATCCTCCCGGATGATCTCCCAACATTTCTGGTAGAAGGCGGCAGAGAAGCCATCGGGGCCAGCCGCACTATCTTGATCAATCGAGAAGACCACAGCACGAATCTCCGCAAGTGTAGGCGGTTCAAGCAACCGAGTGCACTCGGCCGGCGGAACCTGGGGCGGTGGGTCTGCCAAGGCATCCATTTCCGATGTGTCGGCATCATCAGGCTGTCCCAACATCCCAGAGAAATAGGTAATGGCTGACTGCTTAATATCTGAGTGATCAGTGAGGGTACGAGCACCGTCAGCCATCGAGAAGATTGTCGCCCGCCGGCGTCGTTCCTTCACCATGGAATGGAACATACGGGAGTTCCGTTCTCCCTCGACCGCCCACCGACAGGCTGCTTTCTGTTTCCAGTAAGCCTCCTCCAGTGCAATCGCATGCGTCAAAGCCGCAGCGCTACGCTGACGGCGGAGGAGGTTGGCGTCAGAGGGATCCCGATCGAACTCCGCTTCACACTCCTCTGCGTCTTTTTCTGCTGCTGCCAATACCTGAAAAACATTCCCAAATACCTGTTTGTTCCACCACTTCAGAGCCTGTTTGAGTCGTCCAAGTTTCAGTCGCAGGTTGAGGAGACCGGTGGTGCCCGTCGGGACAACCCAACTCTGGCGGACGTGGTCCTGAAAAGTGTGGTGTCTGGTCCACATGTTCTGAAACCGGAATGCAGAGGCAAGGCGGTGTCTTTCATGCGAGAATCGGACCAAGAGCGGGGCGTGGTCCGAATGCATCCGCGGGAGGTGTCTGACACGAGTCGTCTCAGCGAAATCCTCCCAGGCAGTGTTGTAGAGAATGCGGTCCAGGCGCTCCCAAACTCGTCGATTTGTCCATGTATGGGGGGAGCCTTCAAAACCGGCATCAATAAGATTCGCATCAAGGATAGCCGCTGAGAAATCCTGAATAGAGCGCAACTTAGGGCGACCTGGGCCCTTCCGTTCAGATATGTCGGCGATGGCATTAAAGTCGCCACCGATAAGCCAAGGAGACCCCAATGACGAGGCCGCTGTGTCCTGTAGGAAAGACCAGAGGGCACGGCGCTGGGTGACAGAACATCGCGCATAGATCCCAGATAGGAAAAAGGGCCGGCGGTGCTGCGGAGACGAAACCTGCACATGAAGACACTGATCGATCTCCGAAATAGGCTCCAGTTTATAGGAGTCATCAGCAAGAATCCAGATAGAATTGACCGCGTTGGTAAGCATCTGGGAGAAGCCAAAACGCCGGCAAAAGAAAGCAACATCCGCAAAAACCATAGGCTCCAGAAGAATAAGAATGCGGATACGGTGCTGCTTGCAGAGCCAATGTACCTCTCGTTGAGCTCGGGGGTTGCCAACTCCGCGCACATTCCAAACCAAGAGGGAGGTGTCTGTCATCGGGAACTGGCAGAAGGGCGACGAGAGGAACTTACTTGCTGACGAGAGATGCTGCGGGTAATCGGTCTAGAGAAGGTCGGCGGCAGAGCCTGTGGCCGGTCATCTGACACTGTCTCCAAAGATCCGCTGAGAGACGGAGGTTCAACAGCCTGATTCAAAACGCACACCCCCCTGCTCGGATGCGACTCCGTCGACAGAGCGACAACAGGGAGCGGTTCCGATGAAGTCCGCAGGAGGGGTGGGTTCGGACCAGATTCAGGGAGGAGCTCTGTCCCTGTAGTTGCATCAGCAGGTAGATCACCAGAGTGAAAATCAGTGGTACCTCTCGGGGAAAGAGATAGTGAATCGAGGAGGGGCGGTTGGCCATCCTTAATGAGGGGCGAGTCACCATCCGAGTCCTCGGCGAAAGTGGCTTGTAGTGCAGAGTCCTCCTCCCGCTGGGTGTCCGAGGAAGGAGAACCAGTAGCCGATAGGCATGTGTCCACTGAAAGATCACGTCGATCGCGGATAGGGGATGCAGGAGGTTCAGAGAGCAGCACTGCCTTCCCCTTATCCAGGCCATGACCAGAGGAGAGTCCCCAAATTGCCAAAGATTGAGCAGGAGGAAGCGACACAGGCTCCGGAGGCACCTGCATATCATCAGCAAGCAGTGGCAAAGGCGACGAGGGTACCTGAGTGGCCAATATGGGCGGCGGAAGGAGACCAAGGGCTGAGGCGGTGGCAGGAGTCGCTGGAGTGGGACTCAGCCGACTGTCATCCAGAGGGGAGGCAGGACTGTCAATCGGAGGCTCAGCTGTAGTCTGACCGGCCAGAGGGCGGGCCGGAGAGGTTTCCGAAGGCGTCAGAAAGTCCCCAAAGGTAACTCGAACACCAGAGGTAAGCAGCATCGCAGAGGCATCCCCCCGTGAGTGGGCAAAGGTCACCCGAGGAGGAGCATGGGGGCGATGAGCCTCCGCAGGGCCGCTGAGATGCGCCGGTGTGAGCTGCAGTGACTTCTCGGCCGTCTGTGATGGGGTTGGGGCCACCTGTGTTTCCCCAAAGGTCACCCGCACACCAGAGCGAAGACGTCTGGAGCCATTCAACTCCGGGATGTCATCAGAAGGTCGCCGGGTAGAAGGCTGGGGGTCCCGTCGGAGGAGCTGAGAAGGAGCCTGCAAGGAGCCAGAATCATTAGTAACACCAGTAGAAGGCGTACCCCGATTTCGATTGCGGCGCCGACGACGGCGTCGAGCAGAGGGTGGCCGGGATTCCATGATATCACCAGAGGCAGGGGCTGCAGAAATCTCAGAAGGGCCATGCACCGAGTCATGGCGACCAGAAGGCGCAGCAGGAGGAACCTGCGCAGCTGATACGGTTGCTGGTGCCGGCTGCGAAGAAGGTCTGCGTAAACAAGCCTCCGCTTTGTGCCCAAGATGGCGGCAGAGTGAGCAGAAGCTAGGAAGCCGCTCGTAGATGACCTTCTGCTCAAGCACACCAGTACCCACATCAATCTCAAAAGCATGTAGGAGGGGCTTCGACAGATCAACCTCCACACAGACTCGGGCGTGAGAGCAACGACTCTGTGTAGCCGTGGGGGCATCAACCTTCAAGGGGGTCCCAATACCGGAGGCAACTGCGAAGAGCATATCTTTATGGAACATGTGGAGAGGAAGAAGAGGAAATGTTACCCACACCGGGGCAAACGGAGGTTCCTCAGTAGTTTTGAAATCCGGAGTCCATTTAAGAAGTCTCATCGGAAATCCCTTGATAAACCAAGTCCCTCGGATCCATAAACGCGTATAGTCTGCCTCCGTAGTTAGGCGAATCACAACATGTCGATGATTCAAATGTTGTAAAGCAAACTTTCCTGCCAAACGAAAACTCGCAAATCCCTCGGCGAGATCTTTCCAAGAAGAGTACCCATGTGAAAATTTCCCGATAAGAATATATGGATGTGAAGCCGTGTACCTTGCAGTTTCGGCAGCAGTGAAAGCAAGGCGTGGTTGTCCAGCAGTGTGGACCCATTGGCCAATAGGAGCCGGACGGGGCTCCGCCAGAAAAGAGTAAGGACTGTCCTCAGGAACATCGGAATTGAGTCCGGAGGTTACAGCATTGGCGAAAGACTTGTGTGAATGGAGATGGTTAGCAGCAGTGGTAGGACGCCCCGAACCATCAGTGGCGGGAGGTGGCTGGCGGCCGGCAGCAACCTGAGCGGCCATATCCGGCAAATCCACGGCAGAACCCTAGCTCCGGAAGGAGTCGGCGGCTGTCATCGGAGACGGCGGTAAAGGATGGGGTTCTGGGGCTGCCAGGGCCAGAGAATCAACAGTGCCGTCAGACCGGCGCTCAGAGCGCCAGAGCAGCAGAGAAACCGACGACGACAAGGGCCAGAGGCAGCCGTGAAGTCTGGGCACCGTTCAGGCACTGAACCCGCGTCTGGGGGCTTCTGGGTCGGGAGACACAGTGGCGGGACCAGGAGGGTGGTCTGGCGTCAGGGTCGGGCGGAGTGGCGGGGCGTCGGGTCGGGATGTCAAAACGTCGGGGTCAGTGACCGCCGCGACACCTGGGCCCCAGTCGGGAAGTGTTCTGGCGTCGGGGCACCGACTGGGGGTTGGCGGGGTCGGGGAGAACAGTGGTGGTACCGAGTCGGGACAAACCGTCGGGACCAGTGACAACCACGAACCCTGGGCCTCGGGCGGGAGTGTGGTCGGGCAGCGAAGACGGTCGGAGAGGCGCCGAGTCGGAGCAACCTACGGGACCGGAGACAGCCTCGGTCGGGCCAAGGTCGGGATCAACCTTCGGGAGCAGAGACGGCCTCGGTCGGGCCTCGGTCGGGATCAACCTTCGAGACCAGAGACGGCCTCGGTCGGGCCGCGGTCGGGATCAACCTTCGGGACCAGAGACGGCCTCGGTCGGGCCTCGATCGGGATCAACCGTCGGGACCAGAGACGGCCTCGGTCGGCCTCGGTCGGGATCAACCTTCGGGACCAGAGACGGCCTCGGGCGGGCCTCGGTCGGGAGATCACCCGTCGGGAGAAACAGCAGTCGCGATCCCTGGGCCTCAGTCGGGAGATGCTCTGGCGTCAAGGAGCACCGACCAAGGTGTATGTCGGGGTCGGGTGGAACAGTAACGGGACCAGAGAGTTGGTCGGGCAGCGGAGTCGGCCGAAGATGCAGAGGCGGCGTCTCGGGAACTCAACCGTCAGGAGGCCAACCGTCGGGAGATCAACTGTCGGGAGGTCAACCGTCGGGAGGAGGGCAATCGTCGGGGGAGTCACCGGCGGTTCCCAACGGTGTATTCCGGCGGTCGGGTGGCGGGTTCAGGGACTCCTCAACCCTGCGAGGACAGTGACGGTGGCCGATTGACGATCCGACGTCGGAGACGGGAGAACGGCGGCGCCGAAGGTGTCGCAAATCAGGGCTACGGCGACGGCGACCTAGGGCAAACGGCGGACAGTGGTGTAGAGGTGGCGACTCGCGGCGGTAGCCCGGCCCTGGGGGTTTTCCGGCCAGGGGAACACGATCCCGTCGTCAGAATGGTGGTCGACGGCGGGGGGATGCCGAAACGCGGTGGCGACGGTGCGGGAGGCCAACCGTCAGGGGCGGAGCCGGCGGCGGATTCCGGCGATCGAGGGGTGGGTTCTGGGACTCCTCAACCCTGCGAGTTCAGTGACGGTGGCCGATTCGCCGTTGGACGTCAGGAGGGGCCGCGACAGACTCGACGGCGCTGGGCAGATCCCGGTGGATGGTGACGGCGGCCGCGGGGTGGTTTCCGACAGCGGGAAGGCGGCTACGGGGGTTGTGAAGGACGGCGGTCACGATGCTGATGAAGCGCCGGGCCGAAAACGCCGGCAACGGCGAGTTCGCCGGTGACGTCTTTTCGGGGCTGACGAGAGCGGCGGCTGGGGGCGGTTTCCGGTGACGAGGTTTGGTGTAGGGGGGGGTTTATGGGGGTGGCGAGGCGACTGACGGTGGCCGATTTGCCGTCCGGCGTCTGGATCCGCCGGAACGGAAGTCGTCGGAGATGGTGGCCGGAAATCGCCCAAGTGCTGGAGAGAATTTGAAAATTCGCGAATGGTTTAGGGTTTAGGGTTTAGGGTTTAGGGTTTAGGGTTTAGGGTTTAGGGTTTAGGGTTTAGGGTTTAGGGGTTAGGGTTTTGGGTTTTGGGGTTTGGGTTTTGGGGTTTGGGGTTTGGGGTTTGGGTTTAGGGTTTAGGGTTTAGGGTTTAGGGTTTAGGGTTTTTTTTTTTTTTTTTTTTTTTGGCTGGGCTCAAAGAGCTGCCTACGTACCCCAACGGGATCAAGCCATACGTAGTTCTGCAAAGTTCGGTACAAGTGCTGCAAATGTAAATAAAGAGTGTAAGCAAATAAAAGCTAACGGAAGCGAAAGCACGGAAGGCCCGCCGCGTCAGCATGGATGAGGCCACGGGTCCTCGCTGGGATGTCCGCCGGCTCAAGGATCCGCATATGAGGAAGGGCAACAGAGGTGTTCGCCAAGTTGTCCGCCACTTTATTGCCCTCGCGGAAAATATGAGAGATCCTCCACTCGATGCTGCGAAGCTGTAGGCGCAGGTGGTGGAGACAAGGCTGGAGAGTCCAGTGTCCCGTCGAGGAGGAGATGAGAGAGATACTGCTGGCCGAGTCCGTCTCGATCCAGAGAGGGAGGAGGCCGCGGGCAACCGCCAGGTCCACTCCAGATCGAATCGCCTGCAGTTCGGCCAAAGTGTTCGTCGTATTCAAAAGGGGAACTTGGAATGCCACAATTGGGGCGCCGGTGGCATCCCGAATGACGCCCGCGGCTCCAGCGGCGCCTGGATTCCCGAGCGATGCCCCATCAGTGTTGAGTTTGAACCAGCCTGGAGACGGGGCTTCCCAGCGTACCATGACCGGCGGCCGAAGAACCGGAGGCGGGAGGCGAAGGCCGAGAGTGGAGGCTAAGTGCACCTCCCCAGGCCAGTGCTGTCGCTGAAGGAGGCCAGCACGGCCCAACACCTGCAAATGAGAGTGAATACGCCAAATAATCCTGTCAGAGGAAATCTGGATACCTCGGTGTTTGGCGTCATTCCGTGCCGTCCAAAGAAACCAGAAGGCCAGAAGTGGGATATAGGTACGGATGCTCCGCGCATGTGGGGAGGACAGACGCCAAGCAGAGACCATCAGGTGGGGCGCATGTGTCCGCGGGGTTCGGATACGGAATAGGTCGGCAAGATGGCGCCACACGCGCTGGGCAACCGCCGACGAGAAGAATAAGTGTGCAAAAGTCTCGGATTCACTGCAGCACTGGCAGCGAGAAACAATAGGGAGACCCAGCCTCCAAAGGGCCTCGTCAACAGGTATCCGACGGCGAAATAAACGCCATAGGAATACCGACATCGTAGGCGTAAGTAGTGGCGACCAGAGGCAGCAGGAAAGCCAACTCCGAGCCCCGGCTGTCGGCTCATCTCCCAGGCTGAGGTAGTAGTAAAAGTACCTGTGTCCGAAGCCTTCCATATCGGCTGATCCGCTATCAGGGGGTCAAAGGAATCGCAGAGACCCGCTGAACAAGGGATGCCGGAAGGTAGGCCTGAAGGCGCGTCAAATCCCACGACCCGTTAACCCACATCTCTTTCACCCGAATCGGCGGAGGGCGGTCCCGGCGGTCAGTGCAGAGAGGGCGATCGCCGCACCAAGTATCATACCAGAAGAAACAGTCCCCACGCCCCAAGTTCCAAATGATCTGCGTCTGTGCCTCATCGCGGATCTGGCAAAGACGTTTCCAGACCGGGCTGTCGTAGTTCCGGCAGGGGGCGAGACCCGGGAAGGAGCTGCGGAAATATTTATGCTGGAGCGCGCGAGCCCAAAGAGAGGAACCATCTCTGAGACGCCACCACAATTTAAGCGAGAAGGCGCGAACCATGTCGGACAGGCGGCGAATACCAAGCCCGCCCTCGTCCTGGGGCCTCGCCGCATCCATCCAGGAAATCCAATGGCGGCGACGGTGGCCATGATAGGAGCCCCAGAAGAAACGAGCACAGAGCTGCTCCACTGAGTGTAGGACAGCCTGGGGGGGGTTAAGGACCTGTAGGAGGTAAAGGGGAAGCGAGAAGAGCGTGCTTCTGATCAGTTGCAAGCGACCTCCGTGAGAGAGAACGGAGCGGTCCCAACGCTGCAGATATCGCCGCAGTTTCCCAAGTAGGTCTTCGTAGAGGATATTACGCCGATTGCCCACATAGAGCGGGGCGCCGAGGTACGTAAGGGGAAGTCCAACCCTGCCGAAACCAGTGACGGACTGAAGCTGTCGCTGGACCCTCTCCGGGCATCGGCGGCTAAATACCAGCTGACTTTTCTGACAGTTCACCATCTGGCCAGTAGTTCGCGCATACGTCGTCAGAAAATCCGTCAAGAGGCTGATTCGATCACCACGGGTATTGGCAAAGATGAGAACATCATCCGCATAGGCTAGGTGCGTCAATCGGAACCGACCACGACACCGATAGTACAGGTCCGGGTACCGATTGTATAGGCGCTCCAAGCCGCGAGATAAGAGATCTGCAGCCAAAACAAAGAGAGTCGGGGACAGGGGGTCTCCCTGCCTGAGGCCTCGCGAGGAGGGGAAGAAACCGCCCAAGTCCCCATTCACAAGAATCGAGTACCAAGCATGCTCGACACATTCATAATCAAGGTGATAAAATGAGGCGGGAAACCGAACCTGGTAAGGGCATGTCGCAAGAACCGCCACGATACCCGATCGTATGCCTTATTCAAATCCAGTTTCAGCAGCAAATTGTGCGAGTCCCCCCTCAAATTGAGATCATGTACCATTTCCGATGCCAGCAAAATATTGTCTGCAATTGCCCGACCTTTGACAAAACCACTCTGGTGTGGCGACAGAAGCTGCGGCAGTAGCGGACCAAGTCGCACAGTGAGTAACTTCGTGAAGATCTTAGAACTCACATTACAGAGGCTGATAGGCCGAAAATCAGCCCAAGCGACTGGCCCGTCCGTCTTGGGGATAAGCACAAGTGTCGTTGCCGTATAGAACTTCAGAAGAGGAGCTCCCGAGAAGAAATCCAGAACAGCATCGAAAACATCCTCGTGAATAATATCCCAACACGTTTGATAGAAAGCGGCGGAAAAGCCATCAGGGCCAGCCACACTGTCCTTGTCAATCGAGAAAACCACAGCACGAACCTCCGCAAGTGTTGGTGGTTCCAGCAACCGAGCACATTCAGCCAAAGGAACCTGAGGCGGAGGGTCCGCCAGTGCATCCATCCCCGAGGTGTCTGCATCGTCAGGCTGACCAAACATCTCGGAGAAGTAGGTAATAGCTGACTGCTTAATGGCTGAGTGATCAGTGAGGGTACGAGCACCGTCCCTCATCGAGAAAAGCGTAGCCCGCCGACGCCGTTCCTTCACCATGGAGTGGAACATTCTGGAGTTTCGCTCTCCCTCAACTGCCCAACGACATGCTGCTTTTTGTTTCCAGAAGGCCTCCTCAAGAGAAATCGCATGTGTCAAGGCTGCTGCGCTCCGTTGACGACGGAGGAGGTTGGCGTCAGAGGGATCCCGATCGAAATCCGCTTCGCACTCCTCAGCATCTTTCTCTGCTGCTGCAAGTACCTGAAACACATTACCAAATACCTGTTTGTTCCACCACTTCAGAGCCTGCTTGAGGCGTCCGAGTTTCAATCGCAGGTTGAGGAGACCGGTGGTGCCCGTCGGGACAGCCCAACTCTGGCGGACGTGGTCCTGAAAAGAGTGGTGTCGAGTCCACATGTTCTGAAACCGGAATGCAGAGGCTAGGCGGTGCCGTTCATGCGAGAAACGGACCAAGAGCGGGGCGTGGTCCGAATGCATCCGCGGTAAGTGCCTGACTCGAGTTGTCTCCGCAAAATCCTCCCAGGCAGAGCTGTAAAGAATGCGATCAAGGCGCTCCCAAACCCGCCGATTGGTCCATGTGTGGGGGGGCCCTCGAAACCAGCATCAATGAGGTTCGCATCGAGGATTGCGGTCGAGAAATCCTGAATAGAGCGCAATTTAGGCCGACCCGGGCCCTTCCGTTCAGATATATCGGCGATGGCATTAAAATCACCGCCAATCAGCCAGGGGGATCCCAGTGACGAAATCGCGGTGTCATGTAAGAAAGACCAAAGCTCGCGGCGCTGGGTGATAGAACACCTCGCATATATGCCAGATAAAAGAAAAGGCCGGCGAATCTGTGGAGATGATACCTGCACATGAAGACACTGATCGATCTCCGATATAGGCGCCAGTGTATAAGAATCATCAGCAAGAATCCAGATAGAATTAGCCGTGTTGGTTAGCATCTGAGAGAAACCAAACCGCCGGCAGAAAGAAAGCAGTGTCCGCCAGAACCATGGGTTCAAGGATATGAGAAGGCGGATACGGTGTTGCTTACAAAGCCAATGTACCTCCCGTTGAGCCCTGGGGTTACCAATTCCTCGAACATTCCAGACCAGAATGTAGGTGTCTGTCATCGAGTACTAGCAGAAGGGCGACGAGAGGAACTTACTTGCTGACGAGAGATGCTGCGGGTGATCGGCCTAGAGAAGGTTGGCGGCAGAGCCTGTGGCCGGTCATCCGACACTGTCCAAGGATCCGCTGAGAGACGGAGGATCAGCAGCCTGGTTCAAAACGCACACCCCTCTGCTCGGATGCGACTCCGTCGACAGAGCGACAACAGGGAGCGGTTCCGACGAAGTCCGCAGGAGGGGTGGGTTCGGACCAGATTCAGGGAGGAGCTCTGTCCCTGTAGTTGCATCAGCAGGGAGATCACAAGAGTGAAGATCAGTGGTACCTCTCGGGGAGAGAGACAGTGAATCAATGAGGGGCGGTTGGCCATCCTTAATAAGGGGCGAGTCACCATCCGAGTCCTCGGCGAAAGTGGCATGAAGTGCAGAGTCCTCATCCCGCTGGGTGTCCGAGGAAGGAGAACCCGTGGCCGATAGGCATGTGTCCACTGAAAGATCACGTCGATCGCAGATAGGTGATGCAGGGGGGTCCGAGAGCAGCACTGCCTTCCCCTTATCCAGGCCATGACCAGAGGGGAGTCCCCAGATTGCCAAAGACTGAGCAGAGAGGAAGCGACACAGGCTCCGGGGGGTACCTGCATATCATCAGGAAGCAGTGGTAAAGGCGGCGAGGGTACCTGATCGTCCAAAGGGGGCTGCAGAAAGAGACCGAGGGCTGGAGCGGTGGCAGGAGTCGCTGGAGTGGGGACTCAGCCGAAGTCGTCCAGCGGGGGAAGCAGGACTGTCGATCGGGGGCTCAGCTGAGTCTGTCCAGCCAGAGGGCGGACCGGAGAGGTTTTCGAAGGCGCCGGAAGTCCCAAAAGTAACTCGAACACCAGAGGTAGAGGTAAGCAGGATCGCAGAGGCATCCCCCGTGAGTGGGCAAAGGTCACCCGAGGAGGAGCGTGGTGGGCGATGAGCCTCCGCAGGG
>NW_026137485.1:0-30431 GCF_009805555.1 Andrographis paniculata | reverse complement strand
ACCCGCCTTGCCTCTGCATTCCGGTTTCAGAACATGTGGACCAGACACCACACTTTCAGGACCACGTCCGCCAGAGTTGGGTTGTCCCGACGGGCACCACCGGTCTCCTCAACCTGCGACTGAAACTTGGACGACTCAAACAGGCTCTGAAGTGGTGGAACAAACAGGTATTTGGGAATGTTTTTTCAGGTATTGGCAGCAGCAGAAAAAGACGCAGAGGAGTGTGAAGCGGACTTCGATCGGGATCCCTCTGACGCCAACCTCCTCCGCCGTCAGCGTAGCGCTGCGGCTTTGACGCATGCGATTGCACTTGAGGAGGCTTACTGGAAACAGAAAGCAGCCTGTCGGTGGGCGGTCGAGGGAGAACGGAACTCCCGTATGTTCCATTCCATGGTGAAGAACGACGCCGGCGGGCGACAATCTTCTCGATGGCTGACGGTGCTCGTACCCTCACTGATCACTCAGATATTAAGCAGTCAGCCATTACCTATTCTCTGGGATGTTGGGACAGCCTGATGATGCCGACACGTCGGAAATGATGCCTTGGCAGACCCACCGCCCCAGGTTCCGCCGGCCGAGTGCACTCGGTTGCTTGAACCGCCTACACTTGCGGAGACTCGTGCTGTTGGTCTTCTCGATTGATCAAGATAGTGCGGCTGGTCCCGATGGCTTCTCTGCCGCCTTCTACCAGAAATGTTGGGAGATCATCCGGGAGGATGTGTTTGATGCTGTACTGGATTTCTTTTCGGGAGCCCCCCTCCTGAAGTTTTATACAGCGACGACTCTTGTACTTATCCCCAAGAAGGAGGGGCCACTTGCATGGGCTGATTATCGACCTATCAGCCTCTGTAATGTCAGCAGTAAGATCTTCACAAAGCTACTCACCACGCGCCTTAGCCCTCTACTGCCGCAGCTTCTATCGCCGCATCAGAGCGGCTTTGTCAAAGGCCGCGCGATTGCGGACAATATCCTGTTAGCGTCGGAGATGGTCCATGATCTTAATCTGAGAGGAGGCTCGCACAATTTATTGCTGAAATTGGACCTTACAAGGCGTACGATCGGGTGTCATGGCGGTTCTTACGGCACGACCTTTCCAGGTTCGGTTTCCCGGCTCACTTCATCACTTTGATTATGAACTGTGTTGAGCATGCGTGGTACTCGATCCTTGTGAATGGGGACCTGGGTGGCTTCTTCCCCTCCTCGCGAGGCCTTAGGCAGGGAGACCCCTTGTCCCCGACCCTTTTTGTCTTGGCTGCAGATCTCTTATCACGCGGCTTGGAGCGCCTCTACAGCCGTTTTCCGGATCTGTACTATCGGTGTCGTGGTCGGTTTTCCGGCTGACGCACCTTGCTTATGCGGATGATGTCCTCATATTCGCTAATACCTGTGGCAATCGCATCAGCCTTCTGACCGACTTTCTGACGACTTACGCACGGATTACTGGCCAGAAGGTGAACTGTCAGAAAGCCAGCTTGTTTTCAGCCGCCAGTGCCCGGAGACTGTTCAACGACAGCTCCAATCGGTGACTGGTTTTGGCGCAGCTGAACTCCTCTCTTACATATCTTGGCGCGCCCCTCTATGTGGGCAATCGGCGCAATATTCTTTATGAGGAACTCCTTGGAAAACTCCGTCGTTATCTGCATCGCGCTGGGATCGCTCGGTTCTATCTCACGGGGGTCGATTACAGTTAATCAGGAGCACTTTGTTCTCGCTCCCCCTATATCTGCTGCAGGTACTTTGCCCCCCCCAGGCGGTACTTCACTCTGTGGAGCAACTTTTTGCTCGTTTTTTCTGGGGTTCTTATCACGGGCACCGCCGCCGCCATTGGATCTCCTGGGCGGATATTGCACGGCACAGGAGGAGGGTGGGCTTGGCATTCGTCGTCTGGCCGATACGGTCGGGCCTTCTCGTTTAAAACTGTGGTGGCGACTCAGAGATGGCTCCTCCCTTTGGGCTCGCGCGCTTCAACAGAAATATTTTCGGAATTCCTTCCCAGGACTTGCACCCTGCAGGAGCTACGACAGCCCGGTTTGGAAGCGTCTCTGCCAGGTTCGAGATGAGGCACAGACTCAGATCACTTGGAATTTGGGGCGCGGGGACTGCTTCTTCTGGTATGATATTGGTGTGGAGATCGTCCGCTATGCGCTGACCGCCAGGACCGCCCTCCGCCGATACGGGTGAAAGAGATGTGGGTTAACGGGACGTGAAATGCCGCGCCTCCGAGCTTACCTCCCTGAAACCCTTGTTCAGCAGGTCTCGGCGATTCCTCCTGATCTCCAGACTGCGGATCAGCCGATCTGGAAGGCCTCGACCACAGGTACTTTCTCTACAACCTCAGCATGGGAGATGAGCCGAACAGCTGGAGCACGGAGCTGGCTCTCTTGCAGCTTGTGGTCGCCGCTTCTTACTCCTACAATGTCGGTATTCCTATGGCGTTTATTTCGCCGTCGGATACCCGTCGATGAGGCCTTACGGAAGATGGGCCTCCCTATTGTCTCTTGCTGCCAGTGCTGTCGGGAGTCTGAGACGATCGAGCACTTATTCTTCTCGTCGGCGGTTGCCCAGCGCGTGTGGCGCCATCTTGCTGATCTATTTCATATCCAAATCCCCGGACACATGCGCCCCACCTGATGGTTTCCGCTTGGCGTCTGTCCTCCCCCACATGCGCGGAGTATCCGTACTTATATACCGCTCCTGGCCTTCTGGTTTCTTTGGACGGCACGGAATGACGCCAAACACCGAGGTATCCAGATTTCATCTGACCGGATTATTTGGCGTATTCACTGTCATTTGCAGGTCTTAGGCCGTGCTGGCCTCCTTCACAGCGTCAGCACTGGCCTGGGGAGGTGCACCTAGCCTAGCCTCTCGTCTCGGTCCTTGCCTCCCACCTCCGGTTCTTCGGCCGCCGGTCATGGTACGCTGGGAAGCCCCGTCTCCAGGCTGGTTCAAACTCAACACTGATGGGGCATCGCTCGGGAATCCAGGCGCCGCTGGAGCCGCGGGCGTCATTCGGGATGCCACCGGCGCCCCAATTGTGGCATTCCAAGTTCCCCTTTTGAATACGACGAACACTTTGGCCGAACTGCAGGCGATTCGATCTGGAGTGGACCTGGCGGTTGCCCGCGGCCTCCTCCCTCTCTGGATCGAGACGGACTCGGCCAGCAGTATCTCTCTCATCTCCTCCTCGACGGGACTGGACTCTCCAGCCTTGTCTCCACCACCTGCGCCTACAGCTTCGCAGCATCGAGTGGAGGATCTCTCATATTTTCCGCGAGGGCAATAAAGCGGCGGACAACTTGGCGAACACCTCTGTTGCCCTTCCTCATATGCGGATCCTTGAGCCGGCGGACATCCCAGCGAGGACCCGTGGCCTCATCCATGCTGGCGGCGGGCCTCCCGTGCTTTCGCTTCCGTTAGCTTTTAGTTGCTTACAATCTTTATTTACATTTACAGCACTTGTACCGAACTTTGCAGAACTACGTATGGCTTGATCCCGTTGGGTACGTAGGCAGCTCTTTGAGCCCAGCCAAAAAAAAAAAAAAAAAAAAAAAAACCCTAAACCCTAAACCCTAACCCTAAACCCTAAACCCTAAAAACCCTAAACCCTAAACCCTAAACCCTAAACCCTAAACCCTAACCCTAAACCCTAAACCCTAAACCCTAACCCTAAACCCTAAACCAAACCACCGCAAAAAAAAAAAACGCTCTCCAGCCCTTGGGCGATTTCACGCCTCCAGCCACTGCCGTCGCTGTTCCGGCGGATCCAGACGCCGGACGGCCAATCTGCCACCGTCACTCGACTCGCCATCCCCGAAAACCCCCCCCTACACCGAGCCCCGTCGCCGGAAACCGCCCCCACCGCCGCTCTCGTCAGCCCCGAAACGACGTCACCGGCGAACTCGCCGCTGCCGGCGTTTTCAGCCCGGCGCCTCATCACCATCGTGGTCGCCATCCTCCATAACCCCCGTCCCCACCCAACCACCGCCGGAAACCGCTGCAGCACCGTCGGCCGCTACTGCCCTGCGCGGCGATACTTTCAGCGCCGGTATCTCTCAACACCGGCGTTGGATCGCCGTTTGGCCACCGTCACTGAACTCGCAGGGCTGAGGTGTCCCCAAATCCACCCCTCGATCGCCGGAATACGCCGCCGGCTCCGCCCCTGACGGTTGGCCTCCCGCACCGTCGCCACCGCGTTTCGGCATCCCCCCGCCGTCGGACCACCATTCTGACGACGGGATCGTGTTCCCCTGGCCGGAAAACCCCCAGGGCCGGGCTACCGCCGCGAGTCGCCACCTCTACACCACTGTCCGCCGTTTGCCCTAGGTCGCCGTCGCCGTAGCCCTGATTTGCGACACCTTCGGCGCCGCCGTTCTCCCGTTTCCGACGTCGGATCGTCAATCGGCCACCGTCACTGTCCTCGCAGGGTTGAGGAGTCCCTGAACCCGCCACCCGACCGCCGGAATACACCGTTGGGAACCGCCGGTGACTCCCCCGACGGTTGCCCTCCTCCCGACGGTTGACCTCCCGACAGTTGATCTCCCGACGGTTGGCCTCCTGACGGTTGAGTTCCCGAGACGCCGCCTCTGCATATTCCGCCGACTCCGCTGCCCGACCAACTCTCTGGTCCCGATACTGTTCCACCCGACCCCGACATTCACCTTGGTCGGTGCTCCTTGACGCCAGAGCATCCCCCGACTGAGGCCCAGGGATCGCGACTGCTGTTCTCCCGACGGGTGATCTCCCGACTGAGTCCCGACCGAGGCCGTCTCTGGTCCCGTAGGTTGCTCCCGACCGAGGCCCGACCGAGGCCGTCTCTGGTCCCGACGGTTGATCCCGATCGAGGCCGACCGTGGCCGTCTCTGGTCCCGAAGGTTGATCCCGACCGCGGACCGACCGAGGCCGTCTCTGGTCTCGAAGGTTGATCCCGACCGAGGCCCGACCGAGGCCGTCTCTGCTCCCGAAGGTTGATCCCGACCTTGGCCCGACCGAGGCTGTCTCCGGTCCCGAAGGTTGCCCCGACTCGGCGCCTCTCCGACCGTCTTCGCTGCCCGACCACACTCCCGCCCGAGGCCAGGGTTCGTGGTTGTCACTGGTCCCGACGGTTTGTCCCGACTCGGTGCTACCACTGTTCTCCCCGACCCCCGCCAACCCCCAGTCGGTGCCCCGACGCCAGAACACTTCCCGACTGAGGCCCAGGTGTCGCGGCGGTCACTGACCCCGACGTTTTGACATCCCGACACGACGCCCCGCTACTCCGCCCGACCCTGACGCCAGCCCACCCTCCTGGTCCCGCCACTGTGTCGCCCGACCCAGAAGCCCCCAGACGCGGGTTCAGTGCCTGAACGGTGCCCAGACTTCACGGCTGCCTCTGGCCCTTGTCGTCGTCGGTTTCTCTGCTGCTCTGGCGCTCTGAGCGCTGGTCTGACGGCACTGTTGATTCTCTGGCCCTGGCAGCCCCAGAACCCCATCCTTTACCGCCGTCTCCGATGACAGCCGCCGACTCCTTCCGGAGCTAGGGTTCTGCCGTGGATTTGCCGGATATGGCCGCTCAGGCTGCTGCCGGCCGCCAGCCACCTCCCGCCACTGATGGTTCGGGGCGTCCTACCACTGCTGCTAACCATCTCCATTCACACAAGTCTTTCGCCAATGCTGTAACCTCCGGACTCAATTCCGATGTTCCTGAGGACAGTCCTTACTCTTTTCTGGCGGAGCCCCGTCCGGCTCCTATTGGCCAATGGGTCCACACTGCTGGACAACCACGCCTTGCTTTCACTGCTGCCGAAACTGCAAGGTACACGGCTTCACACCCATATATTCTTATCGGGAAATTTTCACATGGGTACTCTTCTTGGAAAGATCTCGCCGAGGGATTTGCGAGTTTTCGTTTGGCAGGAAAATTTGCTTTACAACATTTGAATCATCGACATGTTGTGATTCGCCTAACTACGGAGGCAGACTATACGCGTTTATGGATCAGAGGGACTTGGTTTATCAAGGGATTTCCGATGAGACTTCTTAAATGGACTCCGGATTTCAAAACTACTGAGGAACCTCCGTTTGCCCCGGTGTGGGTAACATTTCCTCTACTTCCTCTCCACATGTTCCATAAAGATATGCTCTTCGCAGTTGCCTCTGGTATTGGGACCCCCTTGAAGGTTGATGGCCCCACGGCTACACAGAGTCGTTGCTCTCACGCCCGAGTCTGTGTGGAGGTTGATCTGTCGAAGCCCCTCCTACATGCTTTTGAGATTGATGTGGGTACTGGTGTGCTTGAGCAGAAGGTCATTTACGAGCGGCTCCCTAGCTTCTGCTCACTCTGCCGCCATCTTGGGCACAAAGCGGAGGCTTGTTTACGCAGACCTTCTTCGCAGCCGGTACCAGCAACCGTATCAGCTGCGCAGGTTCCTCTTGCTGCGCCTTCTGGTCGCCATGACTCGGTGCATGGCCCTTCTGAGATTTCTGCAGCCCCTGCCTCTGGTGATATCATGGAATCCCGGCCACCCACTGCTCGCCGCCGTCGTCGGCGCCGCAATCGAAATCGGGGTACGCCTTCTACTGGTATTACTAATGATTCTGGCTCCTTGCAGGCTCCTTCTCATTTCCTCCGACGGGACCCCCAGCCTTCTACCCGGCGACCTTCTGATGACATCCCGGGTTTGAATGGCGCCAGACGTCTTCGCTCTGGTGTGCGGGTGACCTTTGGGGAGACACAGGTGGCCCCAACCCCATCACAGACGGCCGAGAAGTCACTGCAGCTCACACCGGCGCATCTCAGCGGCCCTGCGGAGCCTCATCGCCCCCATGCTCCTCCTCGGGTGACCTTTGCCCACTCACGGGGGGATGCCTCTGCGATGTTGCTTACCTCTGGTGTCCGAGTTACCTTTGGGGACTTTCTGACGCCTTCGGAAACCTCTCCGGCCCGCCCTCTGGCCGGTCAGACTACAGCTGAGCCTCCGATTGACAGTCCTGCCTCCCCTCTGGATGACAGTCGGTTGAGTCCCACTCCGGCGACTCCTGCCACCGCCTCAGCCCTTGGTCTCCTTCCGCAGCCCATTTTGGCCACTCAGGTACCCTCGTCGCCTTTGCCACTGCTTGCTGATGATATGCAGGTGCCTCCGGAGCCTGTGTCGCTTCCTCCTGCTCAATCTTTGGCAATTTGGGGACTCCCCTCTGGTCATGGCCTGGATAAGGGGAAGGCCGTGCTGCTCTCTGAACCTTCTGCATCCCCTGTCCGCGATCGACGTGATCTTTCAGTGGACACATGCCTATCGGCTACTGGTTCTCCTTCCTCGGACACCCAGCGGGAGGAGGACTCTGCACTACAAGCCACTTTCGCCGAGGACTCGGATGGTGACTCGCCTCTTATTAAGGATGGCCAACCGCCCCTCCTCGATTCACTATCTCTTTCCCCGAGAGGTACCACTGATTTTCACTCTGGTGATCTACCTGCTGCTGCAATTACAGGGACAGAGCTCTTCCCTGAATCTGGTCCGAACCCACCCCTCCTGCGGACTTCATCGGAACCGCTCCCTGTTGTCGCTCTGTCGACGGAGTCGCATCCGAGCAGGGGAGTGTGCGTTTTGAACCAGGCTGCTGATCCTCCGTCTCTCAGCGGATCTTTGGAGACAGTTTCGGATGACCGGCCACAGGCTCTGCCGCCGACCTTCTCTAGACCGATTACCCGCAGCATCTCTCGTCAGCAAGTAAGTTCCTCTCGTCGCCCTTCTGCCAGTTCCCGATGACGGACACCTCCCTCTTGGTTTGGAATGTGCGCGGAGTTGGCAACCCCCGAGCTCAACGAGAGGTACATTGGCTCTGCAAGCAGCACCGTATCCGCATTCTTATTCTTCTGGAGCCTATGGTTTTTGCGGATGTTGCTTTCTTTTGCCGGCGTTTTGGCTTCTCCCAGATGCTTACCAACGCGGTCAATTCTATCTGGATTCTTGCTGATGACTCCTATAAACTGGAGCCTATTTCGGAGATCGATCAGTGTCTTCATGTGCAGGTTTCGTCTCCGCAGCACCGCCGGCCCTTTTTCCTATCTGGGATCTATGCGCGATGTTCTGTCACCCAGCGTCGTGCCCTCTGGTCTTTCCTACAGGACACAGCGGCCTCGTCATTGGGGTCTCCTTGGCTTATTGGTGGCGACTTTAATGCCATCGCTGACATATCTGAACGGAAGGGCCCAGGTCGCCCTAAGTTGCGATCTATTCAGGATTTCTCAGCGGCTATCCTTGATGCGAATCTTATTGATGCCGGTTTTGAAGGCTCCCCCCATACATGGACAAATCGACGAGTTTGGGAGCGCCTGGACCGCATTCTCTACAACACTGCCTGGGAGGATTTCGCTGAGACGACTCGTGTCAGACACCTCCCGCGGATGCATTCGGACCACGCCCCGCTCTTGGTCCGATTCTCGCATGAAAGACACCGCCTTGCCTCTGCATTCCGGTTTCAGAACATGTGGACCAGACACCACACTTTTCAGGACCACGTCCGCCAGAGTTGGGTTGTCCCGACGGGCACCACCGGTCTCCTCAACCTGCGACTGAAACTTGGACGACTCAAACAGGCTCTGAAGTGGTGGAACAAACAGGTATTTGGGAATGTTTTTCAGGTATTGGCAGCAGCAGAAAAAGACGCAGAGGAGTGTGAAGCGGAGTTCGATCGGGATCCCTCTGATGCCAACCTCCTCCGCCGTCAGCGTAGCGCTGCGGCTTTGACGCATGCGATTGCACTAGAGGAGGCTTACTGGAAACAGAAAGCAGCCTGTCGGTGGGCGGTCGAGGGAGAACGGAACTCCCGTATGTTCCATTCCATGGTGAAGGAACGACGCCGGCGGGCGACAATCTTCTCGATGGCTGACGGTGCTCGTACCCTCACTGATCACTCAGATATTAAGCAGTCAGCCATTACCTACTTCTCTGGGATGTTGGGACAGCCTGATGATGCCGACACATCGGAAATGGATGCCTTAGCAGACCCACCGCCCCAGGTCCCGCCAGCCGAGTGCACTCGGTTGCTTGAACCGCCTACACTTGCGGAGATTCGTGCTGTGGTCTTCTCGATTGATCAAGATAGTGCGGCTGGTCCCGATGGCTTCTCTGCCGCCTTCTACCAGAAATGTTGGGAGATCATCCGGGAGGATGTTTTTGATGCTGTACTGGATTTCTTTTCGGGAGCCCCCCTCCTGAAGTTTTATACAGCGACGACTCTTGTACTTATCCCCAAGAAGGAGGGGCCACTTGCATGGGCTGATTATCGACCTATCAGCCTCTGTAATGTCAGCAGTAAGATCTTCACAAAGCTACTCACCACGCGCCTTAGCCCTCTACTGCCGCAGCTTCTATCGCCGCATCAGAGCGGCTTTGTCAAAGGCCGCGCGATTGCGGACAATATCCTGTTAGCGTCGGAGATGGTCCATGATCTTAATCTGAGAGGAGGCTCGCACAATTTATTGCTGAAATTGGACCTTAACAAGGCGTACGATCGGGTGTCATGGCGGTTCTTACGGCACGCCCTTTCCAGGTTCGGTTTCCCGGCTCACTTCATCACTTTGATTATGAACTGTGTTGAGCATGCGTGGTACTCGATCCTTGTGAATGGGGACCTGGGTGGCTTCTTCCCCTCCTCGCGAGGCCTTAGGCAGGGAGACCCCTTGTCCCCGACCCTTTTTGTCTTGGCTGCAGATCTCTTATCACGCGGCTTGGAGCGCCTCTACAGCCGTTTTCCGGATCTGTACTATCGGTGTCGTGGTCGGTTCCGGCTGACGCACCTTGCTTATGCGGATGATGTCCTCATATTCGCTAACACCTGTGGCAATCGCATCAGCCTTCTGACCGACTTTCTGACGACTTACGCACGGATTACTGGCCAGAAGGTGAACTGTCAGAAAAGCCAGCTTGTTTTCAGCCGCCAGTGCCCGGAGAATGTTCAACGACAGCTCCAATCGGTGACTGGTTTTGGCGCAGCTGAACTCCCTCTTACATATCTTGGCGCGCCCCTCTATGTGGGCAATCGGCGCAATATTCTTTATGAGGAACTCCTTGGAAAACTCCGTCGTTATCTGCAGCGCTGGGATCGCTCGGTTCTATCTCACGGGGGTCGATTACAGTTAATCAGGAGCACTTTGTTCTCGCTCCCCCTATATCTGCTGCAGGTACTTTGCCCCCCCCAGGCGGTACTTCACTCTGTGGAGCAACTTTTTGCTCGTTTTTTCTGGGGTTCTTATCACGGGCACCGACGCCGCCATTGGATCTCCTGGGCGGATATTGCACGGCCACAGGAAGAAGGTGGACTTGGCATTCGACGTCTGGCCGATACGGTTCGGGCCTTCTCGTTTAAACTGTGGTGGCGACTCAGAGATGGCTCCTCCCTTTGGGCTCGCGCGCTTCAACAGAAATATTTTCGGAATTCATTTCCAGGATTTGCACCCTGCAGGAGCTACGACAGCCCGGTTTGGAAGCGCCTCTGCCAGGTTCGAGACGAGGCACAGACTCAGATCACTTGGAATTTGGGGCGTGGGGACTGCTTCTTCTGGTTTGATAATTGGTGTGGAGATCGTCCGCTCTGCGCTGACCGCCAGGACCGCCCTCCGCCGATACGGGTGAAAGAGATGTGGGTTAACGGGACGTGGGAATTGCCGCGCCTCCGAGCTTATCTCCCTGAAACCCTTGTTCAGCAGGTCTCGGCGATTCCTTCTGATCTCCAGATTGCGGATCAGCCGATCTGGAAGGCCTCGACTACAGGTGCTTTCTCTACATCCTCAGCATGGGAGATGAGCCGAACTGCTGGAGCACGGAGCTGGCTCTCTTGCAGCTTGTGGTCGCCGCTTCTTACTCCTACAATGTCGGTTTTCCTATGGCGTTTATTTCGCCGTCGGATACCCGTCGATGAGGCCTTACGGAAGATGGGCCTCCCTATTGTCTCTTGCTGCCAGTGCTGTCGGGAGTCTGAGACGATCGAGCACTTATTCTTCTCGTCGGCGGTTGCCCAGCGCGTGTGGCGCCATCTTGCTGATCTGTTTCATATCCAAATCCCGCGGACACATGCGCCCCACCTGATGGTTTCCGCTTGGCGTCTGTCCTCCCCACATGCGCGGAGTATCCGTACTTATATACCGCTCCTGGCCTTCTGGTTTCTTTGGACGGCAAGGAATGACGCCAAACACCGAGGTATCCAGATTTCATCTGACCGGATTATTTGGCGTATTCACTGTCATTTGCAGGTCTTAGGCCGTGCTGGCCTTCTTCAGCGTCAGCACTGGCCTGGGGAGGTGCACCTTGCCTCTCGTCTCGGTCTTCGCCTCCCACCTCCGGTTCTTCGGCCGCCGGTCATGGTACGCTGGGAAGCCCCGTCTCCAGGCTGGTTCAAACTCAACACTGATGGGGCATCGCTCGGGAATCCAGGCGCCGCTGGAGCCGCGGGCGTCATTCGGGATGCCACCGGCGCCCCAATTGTGGCATTCCAAGTTCCCCTTTTGAATACGACGAACACTTTGGCCGAACTGCAGGCGATTCGATCTGGAGTGGACCTGGCGGTTGCCCGCGGCCTCCTCCCTCTCTGGATCGAGACGGACTCGGCCAGCAGTATCTCTCTCATCTCCTCCTCGACGGGACACTGGACTCTCCAGCCTTGTCTCCACCACCTGCGCCTACAGCTTCGCAGCATCGAGTGGAGGATCTCCCATATTTTCCGCGAGGGCAATAAAGTGGCGGACAACTTGGCGAACACCTCTGTTGCCCTTCCTCATATGCGGATCCTTGAGCCGGCGGACATCCCAGCGAGGACCCGTGGCCTCATCCATGCTGACGCGGCGGGCCTCCCGTGCTTTCGCTTCCGTTAGCTTTTAGTTGCTTACAATCTTTATTTACATTTACAGCACTTGTACTGAACTTTGCAGAACTACGTATGGCTTGATCCCGTTGGGGTACGTAGGCAGCTCTTTGAGCCCAGCCAAAAAAAAAAAAAAAAAAAAAAAAAAAAAAAAAAAAAAAAAAAAACCCTAAACCCTAAACCCTAAACCCTAAACCCTAAACCCTAAACCCTAAACAAAAAAAAAAAAAAAAAAAAAAAAACCCTAAACCCTAAACCCTAAACCCTAAACCCTAAACCCTAAACCCTAAACCCTAAACCCTAAACCCTAAACCTGAAACTTGGACGACTCAAACAGGCTCTGAAGTGGTGGAACAAACAGGTATTTGGGAATGTTTTTCAGGTATTGGCAGCAGCAGAAAAAGACGCAGAGGAGTGTGAAGCGGAGTTCGATCGGGATCCCTCTGATGCCAACCTCCTCCGCCGTCAGCGTAGCGCTGCGGCTTTGACGCATGCGATTGCACTAGAGGAGGCTTACTGGAAACAGAAAGCAGCCTGTCGGTGGGCGGTCGAGGGAGAACGGAACTCCCGTATGTTCCATTCCATGGTGAAGGAACGACGCCGGCGGGCGACAATCTTCTCGATGGCTGACGGTGCTCGTACCCTCACTGATCACTCAGATATTAAGCAGTCAGCCATTACCTACTTCTCTGGGATGTTGGGACAGCCTGATGATGCCGACACATCGGAAATGGATGCCTTAGCAGACCCACCGCCCCAGGTCCCGCCAGCCGAGTGCACTCGGTTGCTTGAACCGCCTACACTTGCGGAGATTCGTGCTGTGGTCTTCTCGATTGATCAAGATAGTGCGGCTGGTCCCGATGGCTTCTCTGCCGCCTTCTACCAGAAATGTTGGGAGATCATCCGGGAGGATGTTTTTGATGCTGTACTGGATTTCTTTTCGGGAGCCCCCCTCCTGAAGTTTTATACAGCGACGACTCTTGTACTTATCCCCAAGAAGGAGGGGCCACTTGCATGGGCTGATTATCGACCTATCAGCCTCTGTAATGTCAGCAGTAAGATCTTCACAAAGCTACTCACCACGCGCCTTAGCCCTCTACTGCCGCAGCTTCTATCGCCGCATCAGAGCGGCTTTGTCAAAGGCCGCGCGATTGCGGACAATATCCTGTTAGCGTCGGAGATGGTCCATGATCTTAATCTGAGAGGAGGCTCGCACAATTTATTGCTGAAATTGGACCTTAACAAGGCGTACGATCGGGTGTCATGGCGGTTCTTACGGCACGCCCTTTCCAGGTTCGGTTTCCCGGCTCACTTCATCACTTTGATTATGAACTGTGTTGAGCATGCGTGGTACTCGATCCTTGTGAATGGGGACCTGGGTGGCTTCTTCCCCTCCTCGCGAGGCCTTAGGCAGGGAGACCCCTTGTCCCCGACCCTTTTTGTCTTGGCTGCAGATCTCTTATCACGCGGCTTGGAGCGCCTCTACAGCCGTTTTCCGGATCTGTACTATCGGTGTCGTGGTCGGTTCCGGCTGACGCACCTTGCTTATGCGGATGATGTCCTCATATTCGCTAACACCTGTGGCAATCGCATCAGCCTTCTGACCGACTTTCTGACGACTTACGCACGGATTACTGGCCAGAAGGTGAACTGTCAGAAAAGCCAGCTTGTTTTCAGCCGCCAGTGCCCGGAGAATGTTCAACGACAGCTCCAATCGGTGACTGGTTTTGGCGCAGCTGAACTCCCTCTTACATATCTTGGCGCGCCCCTCTATGTGGGCAATCGGCGCAATATTCTTTATGAGGAACTCCTTGGAAAACTCCGTCGTTATCTGCAGCGCTGGGATCGCTCGGTTCTATCTCACGGGGGTCGATTACAGTTAATCAGGAGCACTTTGTTCTCGCTCCCCCTATATCTGCTGCAGGTACTTTGCCCCCCCCAGGCGGTACTTCACTCTGTGGAGCAACTTTTTGCTCGTTTTTTCTGGGGTTCTTATCACGGGCACCGACGCCGCCATTGGATCTCCTGGGCGGATATTGCACGGCCACAGGAAGAAGGTGGACTTGGCATTCGACGTCTGGCCGATACGGTTCGGGCCTTCTCGTTTAAACTGTGGTGGCGACTCAGAGATGGCTCCTCCCTTTGGGCTCGCGCGCTTCAACAGAAATATTTTCGGAATTCATTTCCAGGATTTGCACCCTGCAGGAGCTACGACAGCCCGGTTTGGAAGCGCCTCTGCCAGGTTCGAGACGAGGCACAGACTCAGATCACTTGGAATTTGGGGCGTGGGGACTGCTTCTTCTGGTTTGATAATTGGTGTGGAGATCGTCCGCTCTGCGCTGACCGCCAGGACCGCCCTCCGCCGATACGGGTGAAAGAGATGTGGGTTAACGGGACGTGGGAATTGCCGCGCCTCCGAGCTTATCTCCCTGAAACCCTTGTTCAGCAGGTCTCGGCGATTCCTTCTGATCTCCAGATTGCGGATCAGCCGATCTGGAAGGCCTCGACTACAGGTGCTTTCTCTACATCCTCAGCATGGGAGATGAGCCGAACTGCTGGAGCACGGAGCTGGCTCTCTTGCAGCTTGTGGTCGCCGCTTCTTACTCCTACAATGTCGGTTTTCCTATGGCGTTTATTTCGCCGTCGGATACCCGTCGATGAGGCCTTACGGAAGATGGGCCTCCCTATTGTCTCTTGCTGCCAGTGCTGTCGGGAGTCTGAGACGATCGAGCACTTATTCTTCTCGTCGGCGGTTGCCCAGCGCGTGTGGCGCCATCTTGCTGATCTGTTTCATATCCAAATCCCGCGGACACATGCGCCCCACCTGATGGTTTCCGCTTGGCGTCTGTCCTCCCCACATGCGCGGAGTATCCGTACTTATATACCGCTCCTGGCCTTCTGGTTTCTTTGGACGGCAAGGAATGACGCCAAACACCGAGGTATCCAGATTTCATCTGACCGGATTATTTGGCGTATTCACTGTCATTTGCAGGTCTTAGGCCGTGCTGGCCTTCTTCAGCGTCAGCACTGGCCTGGGGAGGTGCACCTTGCCTCTCGTCTCGGTCTTCGCCTCCCACCTCCGGTTCTTCGGCCGCCGGTCATGGTACGCTGGGAAGCCCCGTCTCCAGGCTGGTTCAAACTCAACACTGATGGGGCATCGCTCGGGAATCCAGGCGCCGCTGGAGCCGCGGGCGTCATTCGGGATGCCACCGGCGCCCCAATTGTGGCATTCCAAGTTCCCCTTTTGAATACGACGAACACTTTGGCCGAACTGCAGGCGATTCGATCTGGAGTGGACCTGGCGGTTGCCCGCGGCCTCCTCCCTCTCTGGATCGAGACGGACTCGGCCAGCAGTATCTCTCTCATCTCCTCCTCGACGGGACACTGGACTCTCCAGCCTTGTCTCCACCACCTGCGCCTACAGCTTCGCAGCATCGAGTGGAGGATCTCCCATATTTTCCGCGAGGGCAATAAAGTGGCGGACAACTTGGCGAACACCTCTGTTGCCCTTCCTCATATGCGGATCCTTGAGCCGGCGGACATCCCAGCGAGGACCCGTGGCCTCATCCATGCTGACGCGGCGGGCCTCCCGTGCTTTCGCTTCCGTTAGCTTTTAGTTGCTTACAATCTTTATTTACATTTACAGCACTTGTACTGAACTTTGCAGAACTACGTATGGCTTGATCCCGTTGGGGTACGTAGGCAGCTCTTTGAGCCCAGCCAAAAAAAAAAAAAAAAAAAAAAAAAAAAAAAAAAAACCCTAAACCCTAAACCCTAAACCCTAAACCCTAAACCCTAAACCCTAAACCCTAAACCCTAAACCCTAAACCCTAAACCGTCTGTTTCTCTGCTGCTCTGGCGCTCTGAGCGCCGGTCTGACGGCACTGTTGATTCTCTGGCCCTGGCAACCCCAAACCCCATCCTTTACCACCGTCTCCGATGACAGCCGCCGACTCCTTCCGGAGCTAGGGTTCTGCCGTGGAATTGCCGGATATGGCCGCTCAGGCTGCTGCCGGCCGCCAGCAACCTCCCCAAACTGATGGTTCGGTACGCCTCACCTCTGCTACTAACCATCTCCATTCCCACAAGTCTTTTGCCAATGCTGTAACCTCCGGACTCAACTCCGAGATTCCTGAGGACAGTCCTTACTCTTTTCTGGCGGAGCCTCGTCCGACTGCTATTGGACAATGGATTTCTACTGCTGGACAGCCGCGCCTTGCTTTTACTGCTGACGAAACAGCAAGGTACACAGCCTCGCACCCGTACATTCTTATCGGTAAATTCTCTCATGGGTACTCTTCTTGGAAAGATCTTACCGAAGGTTTTGCGAGTTTCTGTTTGGCGGGGAAGTTTGTTTTGCAGCATCTTAATCACCGCCATATTGTGATTCGCCTCACTACCGAGGCTGATTATATGCGACTTTGGATTCGAGGAACTTGGTTCATCAAAGGATTCCCGATGAGAGTTCTCAAATGGACCCCCGATTTCAAAACTACCGAGGAACCCCCACATGTTCCGGTGTGGGTTACGCTCCCACTACTTCCTCTCCACATGTATCACAGAGATCTTTTATTTACGGTTGCTGCTGGCATTGGGACCCCTCTGAAGGTTGATACCCCTACGGCGACTCGGAGTCGGTGCTCCCACGCCAGAGTCTGTGTGGAAATTGACCTTACGAAGCCCCTCCTGCATGCCTTCGAGATTGATGTGGGTACTGGTGTGCTCGAGCAGAAGGTCATCTATGAGCGTCTACCTAGTTTCTGCTCACTCTGCCGCCATCTCGGACATAAAGCAGAGGCTTGTTTACGCAGACCTTCTTCGCAGCCGGTACCAGCGACCGTATCAGCTGCGCAGGATCCTCCTGCTGCGCCTTCTGGTCGCCATGACTCGGTGCATGGCCCTTCTGAGATCTCTGCGGCCCCTGCCTCTGGTGATATCATGGAATCCCGGCCCCCCACTGCTCGACGCCGTCGTCGGCGCCGCAATCGAAATCGGGGTACGCCTTCTACTGGTATCACTAATGATTCTGGCTCCTTGCAGGCTCCTCTTCGGCCCCTCCGCCAGGACCCCCAGCCTTCTACCCGGAGACCTTCTGATGACATACCGGAGTTGAACGGTTCCAGACGCCTTCGTTCAGGTGTGCGGGTGTCCTTTGGGGAGACACAAGTGGCCCCAAATCCATCACAGACGGCCAGGAATTCACAGCAGGTAATACCGGCGCATCTCAGCGGCCCTGCGGAGGCTCATCGCCCCCACGCTCCTCCTCGGGTGACCTTTGCCCACTCACGGGGGGATGCCTCTGCGATCCTGCTTACCTCTGGTGTTCGAGTTACTTTTGGGGACTTCCGGGCGCCTTCGGAAACCTCTCCGGTCCGCCCTCTGGCTGGACAGACTACAGCTGAGCCCCCGATCGACAGTCCTGCTTCCCCGCTGGACGACTGTCGGCTGAGTCCCACTCCAGCGACTCCTGCCACCGCTCCAGCCCTCGGTCTCTTTCTGCAGCCCCCTTTGGACGATCAGGTACCCTCGCCGCCTTTACCACTGCTTCCTGATGATATGCAGGTACCCCCGGAGCCTGTGTCGCTTCCTCCTGCTCAGTCTTTGGCAATCTGGGGACTCCCCTCTGGTCATGGCCTGGATAAGGGGAAGGCAGTGCTGCTCTCGGACCCCCCTGCATCACCTATCTGCGATCGACGTGATCTTTCAGTGGACACATGCCTATCGGCCACGGGTTCTCCTTCCTCGGACACCCAGCGGGATGAGGACTCTGCACTTCATGCCACTTTCGCCGAGGACTCGGATGGTGACTCGCCCCTTATTAAGGATGGCCAACCGCCCCTCATTGATTCACTGTCTCTCTCCCCGAGAGGTACCACTGATCTTCACTCTTGTGATCTCCCTGCTGATGCAACTACAGGGACAGAGCTCCTCCCTGAATCTGGTCCGAACCCACCCCTCCTGCGGACTTCGTCGGAACCGCTCCCTGTTGTCGCTCTGTCGACGGAGTCGCATCCGAGCAGAGGGGTGTGCGTTTTGAACCAGGCTGCTGATCCTCCGTCTCTCAGCGGATCCTTGGAGACAGTGTCGGATGACCGGCCACAGGCTCTGCCGCCAACCTTCTCTAGGCCGATCACCCGCAGCATCTCTCGTCAGCAAGTAAGTTCCTCTCGTCGCCCTTCTGCTAGTACTCGATGACAGACACCTACATTCTGGTCTGGAATGTTCGAGGAATTGGTAACCCCAGGGCTCAACGGGAGGTACATTGGCTTTGTAAGCAACACCGTATCCGCCTTCTCATCATCCTTGAACCCATGGTTCTGGCGGACACTGCTTTCTTCTGCCGGCGGTTTGGTTTCTCTCAGATGCTAACCAACACGGCTAATTCTATCTGGATTCTTGCTGATGATTCTTATACACTGGCGCCTATATCGGAGATCGATCAGTGTCTTCATGTGCAGGTATCATCTCCACAGATTCGCCGGCCTTTTCTTTTATCTGGCATATATGCGAGGTGTTCTATCACCCAGCGCCGCGAGCTTTGGTCTTTCTTACATGACACCGCGATTTCGTCACTGGGATCCCCCTGGCTGATTGGCGGTGATTTTAATGCCATCGCCGATATATCTGAACGGAAGGGCCCGGGTCGGCCTAAATTGCGCTCTATTCAGGATTTCTCGACCGCAATCCTCGATGCGAACCTCATTGATGCTGGTTTCGAGGGCCCCCCGCACACATGGACCAATCGGCGGGTTTGGGAGCGCCTTGATCGCATTCTTTACAGCTCTGCCTGGGAGGATTTTGCGGAGACAACTCGAGTCAGGCACTTACCGCGGATGCATTCGGACCACGCCCCGCTCTTGGTCCGTTTCTCGCATGAACGGCACCGCCTTGCCTCTGCATTCCGGTTTCAGAACATGTGGACTAGACACCACTCTTTTCAGGACCACGTCCGCCAGAGTTGGGCTGTCCCGACGGGCACCACCGGTCTCCTCAACCTGCGATTGAAACTCGGACGCCTCAAGCAGGCTCTGAAGTGGTGGAACAAACAGGTATTTGGTAATGTGTTTCAGGTACTTGCAGCAGCAGAGAAAGATGCTGAGGAGTGCGAAGCGGATTTCGATCGGGATCCCTCTGACGCCAACCTCCTCCGTCGTCAACGGAGCGCAGCAGCCTTGACACATGCGATTTCTCTTGAGGAGGCCTTCTGGAAACAAAAAGCAGCATGTCGTTGGGCAGTTGAGGGAGAGCGAAACTCCAGAATGTTCCACTCCATGGTGAAGGAACGGCGTCGGCGGGCTACGCTTTTCTCGATGAGGGACGGTGCTCGTACCCTCACTGATCACTCAGCCATTAAGCAGTCAGCTATTACCTACTTCTCCGAGATGTTTGGTCAGCCTGACGATGCAGACACCTCGGGGATGGATGCACTGGCGGACCCTCCGCCTCAGGTTCCTTTGGCTGAATGTGCTCGGTTGCTGGAACCACCAACACTTGCGGAGGTTCGTGCTGTGGTTTTCTCGATTGACAAGGACAGTGTGGCTGGCCCTGATGGCTTTTCCGCCGCTTTCTATCAAACGTGTTGGGATATTATTCACGAGGATGTTTTCGATGCTGTTCTGGATTTCTTCTCGGGAGCTCCTCTTCTGAAGTTCTATACGGCAACGACACTTGTGCTTATCCCCAAGACGGACGGGCCAGTCGCTTGGGCTGATTTTCGGCCTATCAGCCTCTGTAATGTGAGTTCTAAGATCTTCACGAAGTTACTCACTGTGCGACTTGGTCCGCTACTGCCGCAGCTTCTGTCGCCACACCAGAGTGGTTTTGTCAAAGGTCGGGCAATTGCAGACAATATTTTGCTGGCATCGGAAATGGTACATGATCTCAATTTGAGGGGGGACTCGCACAATTTGCTGCTGAAACTGGATTTGAATAAGGCATACGATCGGGTATCGTGGCGGTTCTTGCGACATGCCCTTACCAGGTTCGGTTTCCCGCCTCATTTTATCACCTTGATTATGAATTGTGTCGAGCATGCTTGGTACTCGATTCTTGTGAATGGGGACTTGGGCGGTTTCTTCCCCTCCTCGCGAGGCCTCAGGCAGGGAGACCCCCTGTCCCCGACTCTCTTTGTTTTGGCTGCAGATCTCTTATCTCGCGGCTTGGAGCGCCTATACAATCGGTACCCGGACCTGTACTATCGGTGTCGTGGTCGGTTCTGATTGACGCACCTAGCCTATGCGGATGATGTTCTCATCTTTGCCAATACCCGTGGTGATCGAATCAGCCTCTTGACGGATTTTCTGACGACGTATGCGCGAACTACTGGCCAGATGGTGAACTGTCAGAAAAGTCAGCTGGTATTTAGCCGCCGATGCCCGGAGAGGGTCCAGCGACAGCTTCAGTCCGTCACTGGTTTCGGCAGGGTTGGACTTCCCCTTACGTACCTCGGCGCCCCGCTCTATGTGGGCAATCGGCGTAATATCCTCTACGAAGACCTACTTGGGAAACTGCGGCGATATCTGCAGCGTTGGGACCGCTCCGTTCTCTCTCACGGAGGTCGCTTGCAACTGATCAGAAGCACGCTCTTCTCGCTTCCCCTTTACCTCCTACAGGTCCTTAACCCCCCCCAGGCTGTCCTACACTCAGTGGAGCAGCTCTGTGCTCGTTTCTTCTGGGGCTCCTATCATGGCCACCGTCGCCGCCATTGGATTTCCTAGATGGATGCGGCGAGGCCCCAGGACGAGGGCGGGCTTGGTATTCGCCGCCTGTCCGACATGGTTCGCGCCTTCTCGCTTAAATTGTGGTGGCGTCTCAGAGATGGTTCCTCTCTTTGGGCTCACGCGCTCCAGCATAAATATTTCCGCAGCTCCTTCCCGGGTCTCGCCCCCTGCCGGAACTACGACAGCCCGGTCTGGAAACGTCTTTGCCAGATCCGCGATGAGGCACAGACGCAGATCACTTGGAACTTGGGGCGTGGGGACTGTTTCTTCTGGTATGATACTTGGTGCGGCGATCGCCCTCTCTGCACTGACCGCCGGGACCGCCCTCCGCCGATTCGGGTGAAAGAGATGTGGGTTAACGGGTCGTGGGATTTGACGCGCCTTCAGGCCTACCTTCCGGCATCCCTTGTTCAGCGGGTCTCTGCGATTCCTTTTGACCCCCTGATAGCGGATCAGCCGATATGGAAGGCTTCGGACACAGGTACTTTTACTACTACCTCAGCCTGGGAGATGAGCCGGACAGCCGGGGCTCGGAGTTGGCTTTCCTGCTGCCTCTGGTCGCCACTACTTACGCCTACGATGTCGGTATTCCTATGGCGTTTATTTCGCCGTCGGATACCTGTTGACGAGGCCCTTTGGAGGCTGGGTCTCCCTATTGTTTCTCGCTGCCAGTGCTGCAGTGAATCCGAGACTTTTGCACACTTATTCTTCTCGTCGGCGGTTGCCCAGCGCGTGTGGCGCCATCTTGCCGACCTATTCCGTATCCAAACCCCGCGGACACATGCGCCCCACCTGATGGTCTCTGCTTGGCGTCTGTCCTCCCCACATGCGCGGAGCATCCGTACCTATATCCCACTTCTGGCCTTCTGGTTTCTTTGGACGGCACGGAATGACGCCAAACACCGAGGTATCCAGATTTCCTCTGACAGGATTATTTGGCGTATTCACTCTCATTTGTAGGTGTTGGGCCGTGCTGGCCTCCTTCAGCGACAGCACTGGCCTGGGGAGGTGCACTTAGCCTCCACTCTCGGCCTTCGCCTCCCGCCTCCGGTTCTTCGGCCGCCGGTCATGGTACGCTGGGAAGCCCCGTCTCCAGGCTGGTTCAAACTCAACACTGATGGGGCATCGCTCGGGAATCCAGGCGCCGCTGGAGCCGCGGGCGTCATTCGGGATGCCACCGGCGCCCCAATTGTGGCATTCCAAGTTCCCCTTTTGAATACGACGAACACTTTGGCCGAACTGCAGGCGATTCGATCTGGAGTGGACCTGGCGGTTGCCCGCGGCCTCCTCCCTCTCTGGATCGAGACGGACTCGGCCAGCAGTATCTCTCTCATCTCCTCCTCGACGGGACACTGGACTCTCCAGCCTTGTCTCCACCACCTGCGCCTACAGCTTCGCAGCATCGAGTGGAGGATCTCTCATATTTTCCGCGAGGGCAATAAAGTGGCGGACAACTTGGCGAACACCTCTGTTGCCCTTCCTCATATGCGGATCCTTGAGCCGGCGGACATCCCAGCGAGGACCCGTGGCCTCATCCATGCTGACGCGGCGGGCCTTCCGTGCTTTCGCTTCCGTTAGCTTTTATTTGCTTACACTCTTTATTTACATTTGCAGCACTTGTACCGAACTTTGCAGAACTACGTATGGCTTGATCCCGTTGGGGTACGTAGGCAGCTCTATGAGCCCAGCCAAAAAAAAAAAAAAAAAAAAAAAAAAAAAACCCCAAACCCCAAACCCCAAACCCCAAACCCGAAACCCGAAACCCCAAACCCCAAACCCCAAACCCCAAACCCCAAACCCCTAAACCCGAAACCCGAAACCCGAAACCCGAAACCCGAAACCCGAAACCCGAAACCCTAAACCCTAAACCCGGTCGATCTCCAGCCATATCCTCGCCGTCGTTGTCTTCATCATCCTCCAACGACCTAGACTGCTACTTGCCGTGGCCGGATTCGTTCACCGTAAAGTGACGTCATCGTCGGTTTTTTTTTTTTTTACGCACCGAGATCGTCTACCACAGACATTACTCCGATCATTTTCCGGCCGAATCTCCGCCACCATCGTGTTCCCAGCCCTAAAAAACCCCCAACCTTGATACTCATACTACCCCTCCGCCGTCCCCGTCGCCGGAAAGTGGCCCCGATCCGGGAGCACTCTAAAACCGCCGATCGGAAATTGACCTGTTCCGGCCGGTCTCCACTGAAACCTTCACCACCATTGTCTTCCTCACGCCAGAAAACCCCCACATCCAACTTCCCGTCGTCGGAGTCGTTCGCCTGCAAGTGACGTCATCCTCAGTGGAAAAGTCAACATCGGCGTTGCGTGTATTTCCGACGTCCGATCTCCGGTCTCTCATCAGATTTGTAATCTTCACCCTCGAAAACCCCTAGACGGACTTGGATATCGCCGAACATGTGTGTAAACTCGTCGGAGCTCCGGTAACCGCCTGGTAACTGTCGCCGGAGACCGATTCCGGAAAATCCTGATGTCCGATCCTGTATCTGATTCCACCATGGTGTCTGCTACCCCTGAGAACTCCCATACCAGTCTGTTTGCCGCCGGAGGCCGCCTTCTGACCGGAGCAGAGAGATCGCCGGAATGTGGTGGTGGCCGCCATGATGATTCCCGTCAATTGGGACGTCCGATGGCCGCGATTTCTTCTCTGATGAATTCACAACACCAAAAAACCCCTATCATGAGTCCACTGCAGTCCAATGCATACATTCCTCCGGTCGCCGGAAGTGGTGGCCCATCGTCACGTCGGACCGCCGGAGACGTGCGGTTGGAGGGCGTTAACGGTTTTTCTGTTAGTGCAGGTGTTATTGTGGACCCCAGAAACCCCCCAGGTGTGGTCCCCATGTCTCGGGATGTTCCCCGTTTTCCAGCCGACCACCGTGGTGACTCAACGCCGACGTCGCCTCCGTTCTCGGTGCTCCGGCCAGTATCCCGGCAATCCGAGGGCACTGGTGAATTCGCAGGGCCTGAAAACCCTAGGCTAGAGCTGTCCGACTCGCTATATGGCTGCTCGAGTGCCTCCGATGATAGCTCCGGTCCAACGGAACCCTCTCCACCGCCGGCTCCTCCTCCGGCACCGTCCACCGTTCCCCCTCCGGCAGCAGTTGCTGCTGTGGCCCCGACGGGACTTCAGACCGGGGCCCCACCCCCTCATGCCGGTGCTTGGGGTGGGAGGTCATTTGCCGATGTTGTCTCGGGCGTTCCGTCGGGATTACGATCGGATGTCGATGGTCCTTATTCCTTCATGGAAGGGCCTCGACCAGCGGCTGTTGGGGAGTGGTCTAGCTCCGATGATGGGGTTGCATGTCTCCGGTTTACTACGGCGGAGACATCGAGGTATGTGATGGCTAACCCCTCTTGGAAGCATATTTTAGTCGGGAGGTTCCCGATAGGTTACTCGTCATGGCATGATTTACTTGCTGCATTTACTAGCTTTAGATTGGTGGGGCAGTATGACCTATATCGTTTATGCCATAGACATATTATCATTAGACTGTCCGATAGTCGAGATTACACTATGTTGTTGATCCGTGGCCTTTGGAGGGTGCGGGGGGCACCGATGCGCATCCTAAAGTGGACGTCTGATTTTAGGGCCACAGAGGATCCTTCGATTGTCCCGGTGTGGGTGTCGTCCCCACAGTTGCCATTACATATGTATCACCGGGATATGTTGTTTGCGATTGCCTCGAGGTTAGGGACGCCTTTGACAGTTGATGCTCCGACAGCTCGGAGAGACAGGTGTTCTCATGCACGAGTCTGCATTGAGATTGATGTGTCACAGCCGTTGGTTGACAGATTTTTGATAGATTTGGGGGGTGCCCGGATAGAGCAGAGGGTGATGTACGAGAGGCTCCCTCGTTACTGTGTTTCTTGTCATACTTTGGGACATACAGTTGTTGATTGCCGTCGGTTGGGACCTTCTCGGGTAACGATGGAGGCTAGGAGAGGTCCCCAACCGGCGGAGATGGTGCCTCCTATTGAGGAGCGGGTTGTGCCTCCTATTGAGGAGCGGATTGTGCCTCCTATTGAGGAGAGGGATGCTTCTGCGGCTGCGGCTGCACCGACAGGCCGTAGGAGACGGCGGCGTAGGCAGCGGAGACGTCGACAGGACCAGACAGGGGTTGAGAGAGTTCTTACGTCTGGCATTCGGGTCACTGTTCCGGAGGCTAGCGCATCAGTTGTTGAGAGGGTCCTTTCGTCGGGCATTCGGGTTACTGCCCCGAGTGTTAGATTAGATTTAGAGGGCTCTATTGAGAGGGTTGCTGTTCCGGAGGACAGATTGGATTCGGATACTGTTAGGAGGACCTTACTGTCTGGAGTTCGGATTACTGCTCTGGGTGCTTGCATTGTTGATCCCCCCGCTACCCCTATCGTTATCCAGGATCAGTTGATTGATGTGACTCCGCCTGTGTCAGTGGAGGAGGATCAGGATTCGGGCTCCATGATGATAGAGAGCCCTGTGGTTCGGGAGATACTGCTTTCTCGTCAGGACAGAGGGAAGGTAGTGATAGATGAGTATATCCCAGAGACATCGTGTAGATTTGGCTCTAGTCGGGATGAGAGTTCTTCGTCGTTTGACATTGTGTCGGGAGGATTCACCACTTCTCAAGGATGGTACCCCGCCATCCTTGTGTGGTTCCCCCTGCGGAGATTGGAGTGTTGTATCCCGGGAGAGTTCTGGATCCTTATTGGAGAGGGCTGCCCTATGTGCTCCCGATGGAGGTACTGAGTTGTTACAGGGGGAGTTGTCCCCTCGCCCCGAGGATGTTCTGGAGCCTTCCGGCCGACTGGATAGCAGAGAGGCGCACTCTCCGCATTCTCCATCTTTTGATTTGGATGGCCCGCCGCTTATTGAGGATAGTTCCCCGCCTTCCTTGTTCGATGTGTTAGCTCTTTCTCCTCGTGGGGATGGGAGTTTTGTTTCAGGAGTCCTGTCTCGGGAGAGTTCTGGGCCTTCATCGAAGATAGATGATCTTCGACAGTCTTGTCGGGTTACATCGGAGCCGCCCCCTGTCTTGGCTCCTTTGGTGGTGGAGCCTGAGGGGATGATTGGTTCCCCAGAGAGGGAGGAGTCTGAGGTTCCTTCGGGAGTCAGTGTACATAGTAGTATTGACCGCCATTTCCTGAGGTGAGCCGCCGCATCACTCGTAGTATTGCCCGCCTTCAGGCGCGTTCGTCCGTCGCCACGTTCCTATGACTGATTTTTCATTTTTAGTTTGGAATGTTCGGGGTGCTGGGAACCCCCGGGCCTAGCGGGAGATTCATTACTTGTGTCGAGCGCATCGGGTGCGCATACTGCTCCTATTGGAGCCTATGGTCGAGGCGGCGCTAGAGTATTTCTGTCGTTGCCTAGGATTTGCTCATATGATAGGGAATGAGGCGAACACGATTTGGTTGTTTGTCGATAGTTCATTCCAGTGTCAGATGGTTGCGAGCGACGATCAGTGGATTCATGTGCAGTTATCGTCCCCACAGATTCGTCGACCCCTCCTGCTGACAGGGGTTTATGGGAGATATAGTGTTGTCAGGCGTCGGGAGATATGGGGATTCTTAGAGGAGACTGCAGTCTCATCTATTGGGGTCCCTTGGATAGTCAGAGGCGACTTTAATGCCATCGCAGATATATCAGAGAGAGAGGGCCCAGGACGGCCGCGGCTGCGATCGATTCAAGATTTTTTGGGCGCTCTCCTTGATGCTGGATTGATAGATGCCGGTTTTGAGGGTCCTCAATTTACCTGGACGAACCGGCGGGTGTGGAAGCGCTTGGATTGGATACTTTATAGCCGTTCGTGGGAGGAGTTTGCGGAGGCCACGCGGGTTCGGCACATTCCGCGGATGTGTTCGGATCATGCGCCCCTTCTGATTCAGGTCTCGCATGAGCGACATCGAGTTTCGTCAGCATTTCGATTCCAGAGCATGTGGATTCGCCATCACTCGTTTATGGACAGAGTTCGGGAGAGTTGGGAGGTTCCTACTGGGGTGTCAGGGCTTCTCAACCTACGCTTGAAGCTAGGGAGGCTCAAGCGGTTATTGAGGTGGTGGAATCGCCATGTTTTTGGCGATGTGTTTCATTTGTTGGCGGAGGCCGAGAGGGAGGCTGCAGAGTGTGAGGCTGAGTATGACAGAGATCCCTCGGAGGCTACTCTGATGCGCCGATAGCGTAGTGCGGCATCTTTGACACATGCCATTGCGCTGGAGGAGGCTTTTTGGCGGCAAAAGGCCGCGTTTAGATGGGCCGTCGATGGGGAGAGGAACTCCTGGATGTTTCACTCGATGGTTCGGGAGCGCCATCGACGGGCTTCTATATTTTACATGCGAGATGGTGACAGGGAGCTTACGGAGCACTCGGACATCAAGGCATCGGCCGTATCTTACTTTGCCTCGATGTTCGGGGAGATGGATGACATAGATACCTCGGGTATGGATGATCTGGCGGATATGCCGCCGCAGGTTCCCCCGGAGGAGAACCGGCGGCTTTTGGCGCCACCGACGTTGGCGGAGGTTCGGGAGACAGTATTCTCGATAGATCCGGATAGTGTGGCAGGTCCGGATGGATACTCGGCAGCTTTTTACAGAGCTTGTTGGGAGATTGTTGGTCCGGATGTGTTAGCAGCTGTATTGGATTTCTTTTCGGGGACCCCGCTCCCGAAGTTTTATACGGCCACCACCATTGTCCTCATCCCGAAGAGGGATGCCCCAGAGTCTTGGGCTGATTATCGGCCGATTAGTCTGTGCAACGTGAGCAACAAGATCATCACGAAGTTGCTCACGGTCGCCTTAGGACTTTACTACCGCGCCTCCTTTCACACCATCAGAGCGGATTTGTGAAGGGGCATGCGATTGCGGATAACATTCTGATGGCATCTGAGATGGTTCATGACTTGAACCTTAGAAGCACGTCACACAACGTGCTTCTGAAACTGGACCTTAATAAGGCATATGATCGGGTGTCTTGGCGTTTTTTGAGACACGCCTTGTTGAGGTTCGGTTTTGCGGATGCGTTTATTACATTGGTGATGCATTGTGTAGAGCATGCTTACTACTCCGTTTTGATTAACGGAGACCTTGGGGGATATTTTAAATCCTTCAGGGGGGTCCGGCAAGGAGACCCGTTGTCGCCTACTTTATTTGTGCTTGCGGCGGACCTGCTGTCGAGGGGTTTGGAGCGTCTTTACCAGGGACATCCGGAGCTTTACTTTCGGTGTAGAGGAGGGTTTCGGTTGTCTCACTTAGCATATGCCGATGATGTGCTGATATTTGCGAGTGCCTGTGGAGAGAAGATGAGCTCTTTGACGACCTTTTTGGCCGATTATGCGAGGATCACCGGCCAAAAGGTCAACTTTCAAAAGAGCTCGATTGTTTTTAGTCGACGATGCCCGGGGGAGGTTCGGGAGCAGCTTCAGTCAGTCACGGGCTTCAGAGTGGCTGACCTACCCCTTACTTACCTTGGTGCGCCCTCTATGTGGGGAATCAGAGGAGCATATTGTATGAGGAGCTTCTGGGAAAGCTTCGGAGGTATTTGAGCTGCTGGGATCGGGCTGTATTATCACATGGCGGTCGATTACAGCTTATCCGGAGCACACTCTTATCCCTACCACTATACTTACTTCAGGTCCTGCATCCTCCGCAGTCGGTCCTTCATGAGGTTGAGCAGATCTGCGCGCGTTTCTTTTGGGGCTCGTATCATGGTCATCGCCAGCGTCATTGGATTTCGTGGGCAGATGCGGCACGGCCGCAGGATGAGGGTGGATTGGGAGTTAGGCGATTATCGGATTTGGTTCATGCCTTCTCTATGAAGCTTTGGTGGAAGCTTCGGGAGGGTTCTTCATTGTGGGCGCAGGCGATGCGGCACAAGTACTTTCGCAATTCCTTCACGGGGAGAGCCCCTTGTCGGATATACGACAGCCCGGTGTGGAAGCGCTTGTGCCGTGTTAGGGAGGAGGTCCAGTTGCAGATATTCTGGATGCTAGGTCGAGGGGAGTGTTTCTTTTAGGAGGACAGATGGTTCGGGGAGCAGCCCCTTTCGACCTTCCGGAGAGACAGCCGGCCGCCTCCGTTGATACTGGTCCGGGATATGTGGACAGAGGGGTCGTGGGATATTGGGCGACTACGTGCTTATCTTCCGGAGGCTTTAGTACAGCGTGTTATTGAGATCCCCTTCGACAGGTTGACAGAGGATCGGATGAGTTGGATGGCTTCGGCATCCGGTACATTTACTACCTCCTCAGCTTGGGAGCTTTGTCGGGACACAGGGGTACAGAGTTGGCTTTCAGGTTTACTATGGTCGCGGATCCTGACCCCGACGATGTCGGTTTTTTTGTGGAGATTGTTTCGGCGGCGTATACCGATGGATGAGATCCTTCAGCACTATGGGATTCCGATTGTATCGCGCTGCCATTGTTGTCATGCGGAGATAGAGACTATCTCACATGTCTTTATTGATTCGGTAGTTGCCATGAGAGTTTGGGGGCACTTCGCAGCATTATTTGGGATATCGTTGCCGGAGACACACACCCCGCATTTGTTGGTGTCATCATGGAGACTCTCTTCGACGCGTTCTCAGAGTATTGGGGCGTATGTTCCATTGTTGGTATTCTGGTTCATTTGGACAGCTCTGAATGACGCGAAGCACAGGGGGCTTCGTGTGTCTTCCGAGAGGATCATCTGGCGGATTCATGCGCATTTGCAGACCCTATGGCGGGCTAGGATCCTTCTGCGTCGACATTGGGTGGGCGATTTCCATATTGCTGATGGGCTTGGATTTCGATATCCCCCTCCGGTCCCTCGACCTCCAATTATGGTGCGTTGGGAGGCACCGTCCCCGGGATGGTTCAAGCTTAACACCGATGGTGCTTCGCTTGGCAATCCCGGTGCGGCTGGAGCGGCCGGTCTTATACGGGATTCGGCTGGAGCAGTGCTCATCGCATATCAGGTTCCGATTTCACACGCGACGAACACTCTAGCAGAGCTGACAGCGATTCAGAGGGGAGTTGGGATTGCGATTGATCGGGGATTGGTGCCGTTATGGATCGAGACAGACTCGACGGCATGTATTTCTCTGATCTCCTCCTCGATGAGTCATTGGTCGCTTCAGAGGTGTCTTCTTACTCTTCGCATGCGCTTACGGGATACGACTTGGAGGATCTCGCACATTTATCGGGAGGGGAACCGTGTTGCGGATATTTTAGCAACGACGGCGGTCTCCCTTCCGACGGAGCGGATACTTCTTCTGATGGATCTCCCTCGGGCGACTAGAGGCCTCCTTCGAGCGGATGCCGACGGACTTCCGGGCTTCCGTTTCCAGTTGTAGGCCTCGTCTTGGTATGACTTTACTTACTCATTGATACTTTGGCTTGATTGGCTTAGTATTGGTTGGTGTTGATGACTTAGGCATTTTCCCTTAGGATAGATACTTTGATTACCTAGGCCTGTCATGCATGTTTGTTTACTTGGACTATGTAGCTCTACTAAAAACTACGTATGGCTTGATTCCGTTCGGGTACGTAGGCAGTCCACTTTGGGTTCAGCCACTGCTATATAGTTTTTTTGAAAAAAAAAAAAAAAAAAAACCCTAACCCTAAACCCTAAACCCTAAACCCTAAACCCCAAACCCTAAAACCCCGAACCCCAAACCCCAAACCTCAAACCCTAAACCCTTTATCAAAATTTTTTTTTCTTTTAATTTTAAATGTGTGTTATTTTTTTCATAGTTTAACAATACTGATACTTTTCTACTTTGTTTTTTTAGCGTGAAGAAGAAGATGCGATAAAGAGGAGCAGATGCAAAAGATGATATGCAGAAGATGACAATGGAAGAAATAAGAATATTATTTGTATTTAATTTTTTTTTCTTTTAATTTT
>NW_026137484.1:22500-25341 GCF_009805555.1 Andrographis paniculata | reverse complement strand
GCAAAGCTGAAACTTAAAGGAATTGACGGAAGGGCACCACCAGGAGTGGAGCCTGCGGCTTAATTTGACTCAACACGGGAAACCTCACCAGGCCAGGACATTGGAAGGATTGACAGATTGATAGCTCTTTCTTGATTCAGTGGGTAGTGGTGCATGGCCGTTTCTTAGTTGGTGGATCGATTTGTCTGGTTAATTCCGATAACGAACGAGACTCTAGCCTATTAACTAGGCGTTTTCCGGTGTCCCCGCCACCGGCGACAATCATTCTTCTTAAGGGGACAGGCGGCTTATTAGCCGCACGAGATTGAGCAATAACAGGTCTGTGATGCCCTTAGATGTCGGGCCGCACCGCGCGCTACACTGAAGGAATCAGCGTGTGCCTCCCTGGCCGAAAGGTCCGGGTAATCCGCTGAACCTCCTGCGTGCTAGGAATTGGGGCTTGCAATTGTTCCCCATGAACGAGGAATTCCCAGTAAGCGCGAGTCATAAGCTCGCGTTGATTACGTCCCTGCCCTTTGTACACACCGCCCGTCGCTACTACCGATGAATGATTAGTGAGGTCTTCGGACTGGCGGTAATCGCTATCGACTTGTCGGTAAGCGATGAACGTTGGAAAGATGACCCAACACTGATCATTTAGGAGAGAAGTAAAAGTCGTAACAAGGTTTCCGTAGGTGAACCTGCGGAAGGATCATTATGAAGTTGCACCAAAGTGTAACGAAAAGAAGCCTGACCTATCTTATACCTATGAATGTAATATACATTCAATAGCCACGTTGAACGTCAAGTCGACCTTTGGAAGAGGCCAAGAGATGAGTGGCTGAAGAGAGACTAGGGGGTAGTTGCTGCGTGAAAATGCAGCTCTTCCACCGAAACCTCACTCATCACTCTGACAATGGCAGAAAGGAATGGGTCGTGGCTAGGCAAGAAAAGTCTACTTTCCAACCCCTAACCATTCCACTCTTCTGAAGGCGCCAACACTCGTGTTTGGAATTCGAAGAAGATGTAACCTTTAGGAAAGCATCCCCTACGCTTCTTCCTGGCGAGAGTTGAAATATACACAGAGTCCATACCCTCTTGGCAAATGGGGTAAAAACAGTTGCTTTCAAGAGTACTAGGGACCGTGAGGTCTGAAACTCTGAAGTAAAACATGATTACCTGAGCGGCGGATCAACTCGGCTCGTGGGTCGATGAAAGACGCAGCAAAACTGCGCGTCGTGTGTAATGAACCAGGACACATGAACATCGACATTTTGAACGCACATTGCGGCCCTGGGATTCCATCCAAGGGCCACGCCTGTCTGAGGGTCGTTTGTACGCTGTACCCAATTTTTTTGGGTATCACCATCCTTGCGATGCACAGGATGAGGAGTAGTGTTTCATTAGTGTTCACATTGGTACGATGGCCCAGATGGCCGGCGGCTTGTCGGAGAAGGAAAGAGCTCTCGTAGTTCAATTCACTTACGCTCCCAGCCTGTCAAATCTAACCCCAGTACTGTGTTCGAAACTTCCCCCTCTGATTTCCTCCTGCACGCTCTGCGGGAGCTTCACCAATTCAACGCTATTTCCCAGTGACGTAGTGTTGAATTGCTGTCTCCTTAGATAAAAGCCAGCTTTCAAGGCACCAAACACAAGAAATGACGACCAGCTAGAGTTGAATGCCTCGATTTGACCGATGATTTGTTGTAATAACTTTGACTTTGAAGACTCATTGATTCGAGTACGTTGCTTTTTTCGTCAAGAGAGAGCACGTGCGCAGAGATGATGTGCAAGGTGCTGAGAAGTGAAAATCTGTGAATTTCTGAGAATCCTTCCCATCATTGATACAGAACGAATTGTAAAGGTCTCCTGTGTGGTTACGCCTCTGGTTCGAAGACGAAGTCCCGAATCCAGGCTTGATGGCAGTACTGCAAAACAGCAGAGCGCCTCTCCAAGATTTTTCTCGAAAGAGAGGAAGCGTGTGAGAGGAAGTTCTTTCTGTCTATCAATATGGTGGAGAGGTAAACTCTGGAATTGACACGTGATGATCACATCATACGCTCAACCTGTATCTGTACTATTTTCTCAGTGCTGCACTCGTGCACTTCTCGTTTACTCGAGAAGTGAATCGAGTGTAAACTCGATGGAGTGCCATCGTCAGTTTACCATCATCGAGAATCGTGGGTAATATTTCCAGCTCAAATGCTAGTCTCGCGTCATTGTGACCTGGGATGTCAAGTTGGCTCGAGGAAGATTCAATTACATTGGTCTTTCAACAAAACTTAACTAACCGACCTCAGATCAGGTGGGACTCCCCGCTGAATTTAAGCATATTAGTAAGCGGAGGAAAAGAAACTAACCAGGATTCCTTAGTAGCTGCGAGCGAACAGGGAAGAGCCCAGCACTGAATCCCGAAGACCTAGTTTTCAGGGAAATGTAGTGTTCGGGAGGGTTCGTATACCTGATACTACTGCACTGCGTCCAAGTCCATCTTGAACGAGGCCACGGTCCCGAGAGGGTGCCAGGCCCGTAGTTGGCTGGTGCTGGTATCAGGTGAGCCTCTCCTTAGAGTCAGGTTGCTTGAGAGTGCAGCCCTAAGCGGGTGGTAAACTCCATCTAAGGCTAAATACAACCACGAGACCGATAGCGAACAAGTACCGTGAGGGAAAGTTGAAAAGAACTTTGAAGAGAGAGTTCAAGAGTACGTGAAACCGCTCAGGGGTAAACGGAAAAGACCCGAAATTTCCGAAAGGGGAGATTCACGTCTTCTCGCTGGTCAGACGGCCTGCCTTTCGTGGACGGCTCTATGCCTCATTCGGATTCATCCGATGCGGGTTGTGGAGTCGCCGAAGGTGGGTTGGC
>NW_026137484.1:0-17500 GCF_009805555.1 Andrographis paniculata | reverse complement strand
TGGTAGAGAGGACAGGTGATTGAGCTGAACCTCGTGGGGATTTTCCATTGTTCTTATTGAGGTCACCAGACTGATGGAATATTTTTCAGAGTCTCCTTTGGCCTGAAATCTTTCGAAGTTCAAAGTGGGGCCAAAAAATATTCCAAGTCCAGAGTTGGGGGAAAATTTTTCTAAGTCCGTAACGTTTATAGGGGAATCCTAGTTTCGACTAGATAAGGGCGAAACTAAGTGTTGGGCGTTTTTCTGGGCTGTCCCGTATTTTTGGCTTCACCCGTGCTCGACCGTTTTTCTTTCTTGCACCACCGTGCTCGACCAACATAGCTCATTACGCCTTGATATCCACCGTCGAGTGTTCGTCTGGAATGTATACGTATAGGTTATTGGAGGCGTATTGAGGGTTTCGAGCTAGTCTCTGCCGTCAGGCTGTGGGTGCTCTTAACACCCTGCCCGTCGACAACTAGTCGTTGGATCGTCCTAAGAGCAGATGTGGTGGTTCCTTCATGATATGAGGTTTAAGAACCCGCATTTGCTCCATAGGCGGAACAGCTAAATCAAGATCCTCAAATGAACCTCTATTGAACACAGCAAAGCTGCGATCTCGTTAGCCTCTGACGCTGATCAATAAGCGGCAAACTATGAGGGCATGGCATGGGGAGTTCTTACGCTCCAGTCCACTCGCCCGTCATCATACATACCAAGAAGTCGATCAAGCTATCGTCAAGCCCTTGCTAACTACGCTGGGGCTCAACTCGGAGTCGTTTAGACGCTCTAATATTAAAGGATAGAAACGCTATCCGAACTCTCTCAACCTCTCGATATGAACCCATCATCGCGTATGGGAATTCAATCTGAGTCGGTTTCTAATGAAGTGATTCGAAAATGTGGCGAGATCTCTCATCCACTCGTATATCACCATCCAGTCAGTGGTTTGACTGTTGAATCATTAAACCTCGTCGGCTTGGTAGGTCCCTGCAGAGGGGGCCCATCAATCGGCTTTTGTCACGTACTCAGACCTACGATAGCGCCTAACAACGCTACTGTAACTGAGTCGTGTCAAGGAGGGTGAATCCCAGCATGCCACTCTGGTTGATCCTGCCAGTAGTCATATGCTTGTCTCAAAGCTTAAGCCATGCAAGTCTCAGTACAAACTATAATAAAGTGAAACCGCAAAAGGCTCAGTAAACCAGTCATGATTCACTCGAGTATACATGACTGTTTTTGGATAACTGTGGTAATCCTAGAGCTAATACATGCAATAAAGTCCCGACCAGTCTGACTGGGAAGGACGCTTTTATTAGATCAAGACCAATCGCCTGGCCTGTCCGGGCGTTGCCTTGGTGACTCTAGGTAACACATCAGATCGCATGGTCTCAGCACCGGCGACTTATCCTTCAAATGCCTGACTTATCAACTGTCGATGGTAGACTCTATGTCTACCATGGTTGTAACGGGTAACGGGGAATCAGGGTTCGATTCCGGAGAGGGAGCCTGAGAAACGGCTACCACATCCAAGGAAGGCAGCAGGCACGCAAATTACCCACTCCCGGCACGGGGAGGTAGTGACAAAAAATAACGATACGGGACTCATTTGAGGCCCCGTAATCGGAATGAGTACACTTTAAATCCTTTAACAAGGATCCATTGAAGGGCAAGTCTGGTGCCAGCAGCCGCGGTAATTCCAGCTTCAATAGCGTATATTAAAGTTGTTGCGGTTAAAAAGCTCGTAGTTGGTTCTGCGTGCTACGCTGTCGGTTCGCCGCCTGCCGGTGTAACTGGCATGCCGTGGCATGTCCTGCCGGTGGCGTACGGGAGCCTTGTCAGGCGTCGGCCCGGGTTTCACTCGGTGTCGGAGGCCGGAGGTCCCACCCGTGCGCCTACTCTATCCTACCTAGGTGCTCTTCACCGAGTGTCGAGGTAGGCCGGTACGTTTACTTTGAACAAATTAGAGTGCTCAAAGCAGGCTGAAATCTCTGCCTGAATAGTGGTGCATGGAATAATAAAACAGGATCTTGGTTCTATTTTGTTGGTTCTTAGGAACACAAGGTAATGATCAATACGGACAGGCGGGGGCATTCGTATTGCGACGTTAGAGGTGAAATTCTTGGATCGTCGCAAGACGCACAAGAGCGAAAGCATTTGCCAAGTATGTCTTGATTGATCAAGAACGAAAGTTAGAGGTTCGAAGGCGATCAGATACCGCCCTAGTTCTAACCATAAACGATGCCAGCCAGCGATCCGCCGATGTTCCTCCGATGACTCGGCGGGGAGCTTCTTCCCGGGAAACCAAAGCTTTTGGGTTCCGGGGGAAGTATGGTTGCAAAGCTGAAACTTAAAGGAATTGACGGAAGGGCACCACCAGGAGTGGAGCCTGCGGCTTAATTTGACTCAACACGGGAAACCTCACCAGGCCAGGACATTGGAAGGATTGACAGATTGATAGCTCTTTCTTGATTCAGTGGGTAGTGGTGCATGGCCGTTCTTAGTTGGTGGATCGATTTGTCTGGTTAATTCCGATAACGAACGAGACTCTAGCCTATTAACTAGGCGTTTTCCGGTGTCCCCGCCACCGGCGACAATCATTCTTCTTAAGGGGACAGGCGGCTTATAGCCGCACGAGATTGAGCAATAACAGGTCTGTGATGCCCTTAGATGTCCTGGGCCGCACGCGCGCTACACTGAAGGAATCAGCGTGTGCCTCCCTGGCCGAAAGGTCCGGGTAATCCGCTGAACCTCCTGCGTGCTAGGAATTGGGGCTTGCAATTGTTCCCCATGAACGAGGAATTCCCAGTAAGCGCGAGTCATAAGCTCGCGTTGATTACGTCCCTGCCCTTTGTACACACCGCCCGTCGCTACTACCGATTGAATGATTTAGTGAGGTCTTCGGACTGGCGGTAATCGCTATCGACTTGTCGGTAGCGATGAACGTTGGAAAGATGACCAAACTTGATCATTTAGAGGAAGTAAAAGTCGTAACAAGGTTTCCGTAGGTGAACCTGCGGAAGGATCATTATTGAAAGTTGCACCAAAGTGTAACGAAAAGAAGCCTGACCTATCTTATACCTATGAATATAATATACATTCAATAGCCACGTTGAACGTCAAGTCGACCTTTTGGAAGAGGCCAAGAGATGAGTGGCTGAAGAGAGACTAGGGGGTAGTTGCTGCGTGAAAATGCAGCTCTTCCACCGAACCTCACTCATCACTCTGACAATGGCAGAAAGGAATGGGTCGTGGCTAGGGCAGAAAAGTCTACTTTCCAAACCCTAACCATTCCACTCTTCTGAAGGCGCCAACACTCGTGTTTGGAATTCGAAGAAGATGTGAACCTTTAGGAACGCATCCCCCTACGCTTCTTCCTGGCGAGAGTTGAAATATACAGAGTCCATACCCTCTTGGCAAATGGGGTAAAAACAGTTGCCTTTCAAGAGTACTAGGACCGTGAGGTCTGAAACTCTGAAGTAAAACATGATTACCCTGAGCGGCGGATCACTCGGCTCGTGGGTCGATGAAAGACGCAGCAAACTGCGCGTCGTCGTGTGAACTGCAGGACACATGAACATCGACATTTTGAACGCACATTGCGGCCCTGGGATTCCATCCAAGGGCCACGCCTGTCTGAGGGTCGTTTGTACGCTGTACCCAAATTTTTTTTGGGTATCACCATCCTTGCGATGCACAGGATGAGGAGGTAGTGTTTCACATTGGTACGATGGCCTAGATGGAGGCGGCTTGTCGGAGAAGGAAAGAGCTCTCGTAGTTCAATTCACTTACGCTCCTAGCCTGTCAAAATCTAACCCCATGTACTGTGTTCGAAACTTCCCCCTCTGATATTCCTCTGCACGCTCTGCGGGAGCTTCACCAATTCAACGCTATTTCCCAGTGACGTAGTGTTGAATTGCTGTCTCCTTAGATAAAAAGCCAGCGTTTCAAGGCACCAAACACAAGAAATGACGACCAGCTAGAGTTGAATGCCTCGATTTGACCGATGATTTGGTTGATAACTTCGACTTTGAAGACTCAATTGATTCGAGTACGTTGCTTTTTCGTCAAGAGAGAGCACGTGCGCAGAGATGATGTGCAAAGGTGCTGAGAAGTGAAAATCTGTGAATTTCTGAGAATCCTTCCCATCATTGATACAGAACGAATTGTAAAGGTCTCCTGTGTGGTTACGCCTCTGGTTCGAAGACGAAGTCCCGAATCCAGGCTTGATGGCAGTACTGCAAAACAGCAGAGCGCCTCTCCAAGATTTTTCTCGAAAGAGAGGAAGCGTGTGAGAGGAAGTTCTTTCTGTCTATCAATATGGTGGAGAGGTAAACTCTGGAATTGACACGTGATGATCACATCATACGCTCAACCTGTATCTGTACTATTTTCTCAGTGCTGCACTCGTGCAACTTCTCGTTTACTCGAGAAGTGAATCGAGTGTAAACTCGATGGAGTGCCATCGTCAGTTTACCATCATCGAGAATCGTGGGTAATATTTTCCAGCTCAAATGCTAGTCTCGCGTCATTGTGACCTGGGATGTCAAGTTGGCTCGAGGAAGATTCAATTAACATTGGTCTTTCAACAAAACTTAACTAACCGACCTCAGATCAGGTGGGACTCCCCGCTGAATTTAAGCATATTAGTAAGCGGAGGAAAAGAAACTAACCAGGATTCCCTTAGTAGCTGCGAGCGAACAGGGAAGAGCCCAGCACTGAATCCCGAAGACCTAGTCTTCAGGGAAATGTAGTGTTCGGGAGGGTTCGTATACCTGATACTACTGCACTGCGTCCAAGTCCATCTTGAACGAGGCCACGGTCCCGAGAGGGTGCCAGGCCCGTAGTTGGCTGGTGCTGGTATCAGGTGAGCCTCTCCTTAGAGTCAGGTTGCTTGAGAGTGCAGCCCTAAGCGGGTGGTAAACTCCATCTAAGGCTAAATACAACCACGAGACCGATAGCGAACAAGTACCGTGAGGGAAAGTTGAAAAGAACTTTGAAGAGAGAGTTCAAGAGTACGTGAAACCGCTCAGGGGTAAACGGAAAAGACCCGAAATTTCCGAAAGGGGAGATTCACGTCTTCTCGCTGGTCAGACGGCCTGCCTTTCGTGGACGGCTCTATGCCTCATTCGGATTCATCCGATGCGGGTTGTGGAGTCGCCGAAGGTGGGTTGGCAGGACCGCGGTGGACCGCACTTCTCCCCCAGTAGGACGTCGTGACCCGTCCGGCCATGGTCTAAGGGTTGGGGTGGGAGCCTGCGTGAGTTGTTCGCAATCTGGCGCAGCCCCCTCTTCTCCCGGCCATGGAAGCTCCGGTCGGTATCAAATGACAGTGTTGGACCGCTCCGCGAAGGGAGAAATCCTTTTTTGAGAGCGCGAGTGGCCCTCGACAAGGCTGTGAGTCGTGTGTCAAGGCAGGCCTTTGTCTGTCTGACTGCTCTCGCATCTGTTGGTTGGGTGAGCTCTCTCGCCGGTCAAAAAAAATGGCACTAGTCTACGGCGAACCAGTTTTGGGCTCTTGTCCGACCCGTCTTGAAACACGGACCAAGGAGTTTAGCGTGTGCACGAGTCATTGGGTGTCAAAACCTAAAGGCGAAATGAAAGTGAAGGAAACTTCGTTTTCGAGGGAGGATGGGATCTGTCCCTTTCGAGGGTAGTCCCCGCACTCCCGGGGCGTCTCTATCTCATTGCGAGAGGAGGCGCACCTAGAGTGTACACGCTGATACCCGAAAGATGGTGAACTATGCCTGGCCAGGACGAAGCCAGGGGAAACCCTGGTGGAGGTCCGCAGCGATTCTGACGTGCAAATCGATCGTCGGAGCTGGGTTTAGGGGCGAAAGACCAATCGAACCATCTAGTAGCTGGTTCCCTCTGAAGTTTCCCTCAGGATAGCTTGCGCTCGGACGAAACGAGTCTCATCCGGTAGAGCGAATGATTAGAGGCCTTGGGGTCGAAACGACCTCAACCTATTCTCAAACTCCAAATAGATGAGAACCCCGGCTTTCTTGAACTTTGTTGATGAAGCCGGGGGCTTGGATCAGAGTGCCAAGTGGGCCAATTTTGGTAAGCAGAACTGGCGCTGTGGGATGAACCAAACGCGGAGTTAAGGCGCCTCAATCGACGCTCATGTGAAACCATGAAAGGCGTTGGTTGCTTAAGACAGCAGGACGGTGGCCATGGAAGTCGGAATCCGCTAAGGAGTGTGTAAAAACTCACCTGCCGAAGCAACTAGCCCTGAAAATGGATGGCGCTGTAGCGTCGTGCCTATACTCCGCCGTCAACGGCAATGCAGGCGGTCGCCTCACGGTGACGGTGCTGTTATGCCTTGACGAGTAAGAGGGCCGCGGCGATGTGCGCAGAAGGGTTTTGGGCGTGAGCCTGCCTGGAGCCGTCGTCGGTGCAGATCTTGGTGGTAGTAGCAAATACTCCAGCGAGGCCCTGGAGGACTGATGTGGAGAAGGGTTTCTTGTGAACAGCTGTTGCACAAGAGTCAGTCGATCCTAAGCCCTAGGAGAAATCCGAAGCGATGGGTTGCCGTTAATCTAACGATTGTTGGCACCATCTGGGCGAAAGGGAATCCGGTTCCTATTCCGGAACCCGGCAGTGGAACCGTTCCAAATCGGGCCCTCACTGAGGACTCGTCAGGGCAACCTGAAAAGACCCGGAGACGCCGTCGGGAGATTCGGGGAGAGTTGTCTCTTCTCTATAAGCGTTCGAGTTCCCTGGAAACCTCTAGCAGGGAGATAGGGTTTGGAACGCGAAGAGCACCGCAGTTACGGCGGTGTCCGAATCTTCCCCACGGACCTTGAAAATCCGGGAGAGGGCCACGAGGAACCCCACGCCGGCTCGTACCCATATCCGCAGCAGGTCTCCAAGGTGAAAAGCCTCTAGTCGATAGATTAATGTAGGTAAGGGAAGTCGGCAAATCCGATCCGTAACTTCGGGATAAGGATTGGCTCTGAGGATCGTGACGTTGCTGGGCAAGTTGGAGAATTAGAGCCCGTGTCAACGTGCCGGGCCTGGGCGAGGAGACGGGCGTTCACGCGTTCCTGAACCGAGCTCGGTCCCGTGCCTTGACCACCTAAGGACCTTTCTTGCTGCGAACTTTCACCTGTCAAGTTGCCGGCCTTGTGTTGGTGGACGGGTGTTTGTTTCTTCGGCCGTCATTCAACGATCAACTCAGAACTGGCACGGACCAGGAGAATCCGACTGTCTAATTAAAACAAAGCATTGCGATGGCCCCAACGGGTGTTGACGCAATGTGATTTCTGCCCAGTGCTCTGAATGTCAAAGTGAAGAATTCAAGCAAGCGCGGGTAACCGGCGGGAGTAACTATGACTCTCTTAAGGTAGCCAAATGCCTCGTCATCTAATTAGTGACGCGCATGAATGGATTAACGAGATTCTCTCTGTCCCTATCTACTTTCTAGCGAAACCACGGCCAAGGGAACGGGCTTGGAACAATCAGCGGGGAAAGAAGACCCTGTTGAGCTTGACTCTAGTCTGGTACTGTAAGGAGACATGAGAGGTGTAGCATAAGTGGGAGATGGCTTGCCATCGACAATGAAATACCACTACTTTCATAGTTTCCTTACTTACTTGATGAAGCGGAAGGCGTCGGTCGGGGTATCTTACCTCGGCTTGACGGACTTCTTGCGCCAAACGCCAAGGGTTGCCGGTGGTCGTTGGAGAAGTGAAAGGCCATTGTTGCGGGGGGCATTAACGTGTCATTCCGCTGCTTGGCTTCTCATGGAACTGGCGTGCTTTTCCGGCAACATACTCCCTAGCGTGATCCGATTCAAGGACACTACCAGGCGGGGAGTTTGACTGGGGCGGTACATCTGTCAATAATAACGCAGGTGTCCTAAGGTCAGCTCAGCGAGGACGGAAACCTCGCGTAGAGCAAAGGGCAAATGCTGGCTTGATCCCGATGCTCAGTGCGCATAGGGACTGCGAAAGCACGGCCCATCGATCCTTTTGGCTTGAAGAGTTTTCAGCAAGAGGTGTCAGAAAAGTTACCACAGGGATAACTGGCTCGTGGCGGCCAAGCGTTCATAGCGACGTCGCTTTTTGATCCTTCGATGTCGGCTCTTCCTATCATTGCGAAGCAGAATTCGCCAAGCGTCGGATTGTTCACCCGCCAATAGGGAACGTGAGCTGGGTTTAGACCGTCGTGAGACAGGTTAGTTTTACCCTACTGATGACTAGTCGTTGCTGTAGTAATCCTGCTTAGTACGAGAGGAACCGCAGGTTCGGACATTTGGTACACGCACTCGGTCGACAGGCCGGTGGTGCGATGCTACCATCCGTGGGATTAAGCCTGAACGCCTCTAAGGCCGAATCCCGACTATTGGCAACGATAAAGCTTTGAGTCCCGTGAGTCGAAAGGCTCAAGTCAATGTGACTTTACTAGGCGTATACAGTTTTGGCTGTGTCGTCGCACGAGCCCTGTGGACCAGTCGCCCTTGTGTTGTAAGACGTCGGTACACTCCGGTCGTTCTTACACGGTGGTTGGTCGTAACAGTGTGCTTCCCTTCGGGGAGTTCGATGTCGAGACTCTGAATCGTCTGTAGACGACTTTCTTGCTGGGCGGGGTGTTGTACTCGGTAGAGCAGTTGTTCCGCTGCGATCTGTTGAGACTCATCCCTAGCTCGGAGGATTCGTCAAAGTGGTCGCTCGCCGACACACACTGAGGAAGCCTCCGGGGGGTTTCATCAAAGCAGTCGCTTGCCGACATGCAAGGATTGAGACTTCCTGGGTAATGTTAGTATGCTGAGAGAATTAAGTGATTTGACAGTGTTTAAACCTTTACTTGTCTCAACACTGAAGTTTGTGGGACAGAAAATTCCGTCAAAGTCTCACACACAAAGATTTGGAAAGGCAATCGTGCTAACCTGATAAGGGAGAGTATGAAAAAGCCAGAATCAAGTCTCTGGAAATAGAATTGAAGATGAATGGAAAGAAGGGAGAATCAACCCAGAATCAAGTGTAACGAGAGGTTTGTTCTACGCTTGCCTGGTTTAAGTTGGACCTAATTAACACCATGTCTTCCGTGCTCGACCGATTGGTTAGACTAGCGCTTCAAAATGTTTCCGTGCTCGACCGATTTATTTTGTTCCTACAACTAAGGTTTCTCCCTCCTCTCATCCGTGCTCGACCGATTAGTTGGAGTGAACTTCACAACTGGTTTCATACAATGTCTTCCGTGCTCGACCGATTGGTTTGACTAACACTCGGGTGGGGGGGTGGGGAGGGGGGTTGGGTTGGGGTGGGTGGTCCATTTTTTAAGAGGGATCTTGGGGTGTGGGTTGTGGGTTCCTAGGTGAGACTTTCTTCCCTCAGCCTGCTCAGGGTTGCTGTATCCTCGGCCATCAGTCACTTTTCCCTCAGGTGCGAGAGAGGGAGCTCTCATAGTACAGTTTAGCATGCGAGCTCGGACCACCAAGCTGAGAGCTATCTGGCTTTGCAACGCATGAAGTACACAACTGAAACACCCTAGGTATTGTGCCAAAATGGTCATCTCCCTGATAGTCATGGACTACATCACCTCTGACATAACCACACTCCCTCTATAACCTAGGCACGGGCCTTTCAGACGAACACCTCGGTTTGAGTATCAAGGCGTTATCATCCATCTTGGTCGAGCACGGTGGACATTATAGTCCTAACATGGAAATGAAGGATAAAATGTGAAAGTAGGAAAAGTGCTATAGACAAATAATAATAGTCGTATATTAAGAAATTGACATACATTGTAATAATCACGAATAGTAACTGGTATTATAGAAAACTAGATATTATGTAGACACACATTAGAGAGAGAGAGAGAGAGAATAATACTGTTTATTGACAATAAAATTTTCATAACAGGGGTTGCACATCATTTTAAATTATTTTAATAAACAAAATTAAAATTACCTAAATAAACTGAGCAGTGTCTCATTCTTTGTGTTGTTACTCTTATTGCATGGTTGAATAACATTTTCTTAGACCTGAGTGTTGAGGACATTCTAACATGGTATATATCTTAGGAAGGGGTAGGAAATGGTAGGGACTTGGGAAGATAGGTAGCCTTTGATAGGGAAAACACTCTATTACAGTTTCAAATCTTTCTAAGGAGCAGTTTTTGAATTATTAGATATTTTAAATTGGTAGAGAGGACAGGTGATTGAGCTGAACCTCGTGGGGATTTTCCATTGTTCTTATTGAGGTCACCAGACTGATGGAATATTTTTCAGAGTCTCCTTTGGCCTGAAATCTTTCGAAGTTCAAAGTGGGGCCAAAAAATATTCCAAGTCCAGAGTTGGGGGAAAATTTTTCTAAGTCCGTAACGTTTATAGGGGAATCCTAGTTTCGACTAGATAAGGGCGAAACTAAGTGTTGGGCGTTTTTCTGGGCTGTCCCGTATTTTTGGCTTCACCCGTGCTCGACCGTTTTTCTTTCTTGCACCACCGTGCTCGACCAACATAGCTCATTACGCCTTGATATCCACCGTCGAGTGTTCGTCTGGAATGTATACGTATAGGTTATTGGAGGCGTATTGAGGGTTTCGAGCTAGTCTCTGCCGTCAGGCTGTGGGTGCTCTTAACACCCTGCCCGTCGACAACTAGTCGTTGGATCGTCCTAAAAACAGATGTGGTGGTTCCTTCATGATATGAGGTTTAAGAACCCGCATTTGCTCCATAGGCGGAACAGCTAAATCAAGATCCTCAAATGAACCTCTATTGAACACAGCAAAGCTGCGATCTCGTTAGCCTCTGACGCTGATCAATAAGCGGCAAACTATGAGGGCATGGCATGGGGAGTTCTTACGCTCCAGTCCACTCGCCCGTCATCATACATACCAAGAAGTCGATCAAGCTATCGTCAAGCCCTTGCTAACTACGCTGGGGCTCAACTCGGAGTCGTTTAGACGCTCTAATATTAAAGGATAGAAACGCTATCCGAACTCTCTCAACCTCTCGATATGAACCCATCATCGCGTATGGGAATTCAATCTGAGTCGGTTTCTAATGAAGTGATTCGAAAATGTGGCGAGATCTCTCATCCACTCGTATATCACCATCCAGTCGTGGTTTGACTGTTGAATCATTAAACCTCGTCGGCTTGGTAGGTCCCTGCAGAGGGGGCCCATCAATCGGCTTTTGTCACGTACTCAGACCTACGATAGCGCCTAACAACGCTACTGTAACTGAGTCGTGTCAAGGAGGGTGAATCCCAGCATGCCACTCTGGTTGATCCTGCCAGTAGTCATATGCTTGTCTCAAAGCTTAAGCCATGCAAGTCTCAGTACAAACTATAATAAAGTGAAACCGCAAAAGGCTCAGTAAACCAGTCATGATTCACTCGAGTATACATGACTGTTTTTGGATAACTGTGGTAATCCTAGAGCTAATACATGCAATAAAGTCCCGACCAGTCTGACTGGGAAGGACGCTTTTATTAGATCAAGACCAATCGCCTGGCCTGTCCGGGCGTTGCCTTGGTGACTCTAGGTAACACATCAGATCGCATGGTCTCAGCACCGGCGACTTATCCTTCAAATGCCTGACTTATCAACTGTCGATGGTAGACTCTATGTCTACCATGGTTGTAACGGGTAACGGGGAATCAGGGTTCGATTCCGGAGAGGGAGCCTGAGAAACGGCTACCACATCCAGGAAGGCAGCAGCAGCACGCAAATTACCCACTCCCGGCACGGGGAGGTAGTGACAAAAAATAACGATACGGGACTCATTTGAGGCCCCGTAATCGGAATGAGTACACTTTAAATCCTTTAACAAGGATCCATTGAAGGGCAAGTCTGGTGCCAGCAGCCGCGGTAATTCCAGCTTCAATAGCGTATATTAAAGTTGTTGCGGTTAAAAAGCTCGTAGTTGGTTCTGCGTGCTACGCTGTCGGTTCGCCGCCTGCCGGTGTAACTGGCATGCCGTGGCATGTCCTGCCGGTGGCGTACGGGAGCCTTGTCAGGCGTCGGCCCGGGTTTCACTCGGTGTCGGAGGCCGGAGGTCCCACCCGTGCGCCTACTCTATCCTACCTAGGTGCTCTTCACCGAGTGTCGAGGTAGGCCGGTACGTTTACTTTGAACAAATTAGAGTGCTCAAAGCAGGCTGAAATCTCTGCCTGAATAGTGGTGCATGGAATAATAAAACAGGATCTTGGTTCTATTTTGTTGGTTCTTAGGAACACAAGGTAATGATCAATACGGACAGGCGGGGGCATTCGTATTGCGACGTTAGAGGTGAAATTCTTGGATCGTCGCAAGACGCACAAGAGCGAAAGCATTTGCCAAGTATGTCTTGATTGATCAAGAACGAAAGTTAGAGGTTCGAAGGCGATCAGATACCGCCCTAGTTCTAACCATAAACGATGCCAGCCAGCGATCCGCCGATGTTCCTCCGATGACTCGGCGGGGAGCTTCTTCCCGGAAACCAAAGCTTTTGGGTTCCGGGGAAGTATGGTTGCAAAGCTGAAACTTAAAGGAATTGACGGAAGGGCACCACCAGGAGTGGAGCCTGCGGCTTAATTTGACTCAACACGGGAAACCTCACCAGGCCAGGACATTGGAAGGATTGACAGATTGATAGCTCTTTCTTGATTCAGTGGGTAGTGGTGCATGGCCGTTCTTAGTTGGTGGATCGATTTGTCTGGTTAATTCCGATAACGAACGAGACTCTAGCCTATTAACTAGGCGTTTTCCGGTGTCCCCGCCACCGGCGACAATCATTCTTCTTAAGGGACAGGCGGCTTATAGCCGCACGAGATTGAGCAATAACAGGTCTGTGATGCCCTTAGATGTCTGGGCCGGCCGCACGCGCGCTACACTGAAGGAATCAGCGTGTGCCTCCCTGGCCGAAAGGTCCGGGTAATCCGCTGAACCTCCTGCGTGCTAGGAATTGGGGCTTGCAATTGTTCCCCATGAACGAGGAATTCCCAGTAAGCGCGAGTCATAAGCTCGCGTTGATTACGTCCCTGCCCTTTGTACACACCGCCCGTCGCTACTACCGATTGAATGATTTAGTGAGGTCTTCGGACTGGCGGTAATCGCTATCGACTTGTCGGTAGCGATGAACGTTGGAAAGATGACCAAACTTGATCATTTAGAGGAAGTAAAAGTCGTAACAAGGTTTCCGTAGGTGAACCTGCGGAAGGATCATTATTGAAAGTTGCACCAAAGTGTAACGAAAAGAAGCCTGACCTATCTTATACCTATGAATATAATATACATTCAATAGCCACGTTGAACGTCAAGTCGACCTTTTGGAAGAGGCCAAGAGATGAGTGGCTGAAGAGAGACTAGGGGGTAGTTGCTGCGTGAAAATGCAGCTCTTCCACCGAACCTCACTCATCACTCTGACAATGGCAGAAAGGAATGGGTCGTGGCTAGGGCAGAAAAGTCTACTTTCCAAACCCTAACCATTCCACTCTTCTGAAGGCGCCAACACTCGTGTTTGGAATTCGAAGAAGATGTGAACCTTTAGGAACGCATCCCCCTACGCTTCTTCCTGGCGAGAGTTGAAATATACAGAGTCCATACCCTCTTGGCAAATGGGGTAAAAACAGTTGCCTTTCAAGAGTACTAGGACCGTGAGGTCTGAAACTCTGAAGTAAAACATGATTACCCTGAGCGGCGGATCACTCGGCTCGTGGGTCGATGAAAGACGCAGCAAACTGCGCGTCGTCGTGTGAACTGCAGGACACATGAACATCGACATTTTGAACGCACATTGCGGCCCTGGGATTCCATCCAAGGGCCACGCCTGTCTGAGGGTCGTTTGTACGCTGTACCCAAATTTTTTTTGGGTATCACCATCCTTGCGATGCACAGGATGAGGAGGTAGTGTTTCACATTGGTACGATGGCCCAGATGGAGGCGGCTTGTCGGAGAAGGAAAGAGCTCTCGTAGTTCAATTCACTTACGCTCCCAGCCTGTCAAAATCTAACCCCATGTACTGTGTTCGAAACTTCCCCCTCTGATATTCCTCCTGCACGCTCTGCGGGAGCTTCACCAATTCAACGCTATTTCCCAGTGACGTAGTGTTGAATTGCTGTCTCCTTAGATAAAAAGCCAGCGTTTCAAGGCACCAAACACAAGAAATGACGACCAGCTAGAGTTGAATGCCTCGATTTGACCGATGATTTGGTTGATAACTTTGACTTTGAAGACTCAATTGATTCGAGTACGTTGCTTTTTTCGTCAAGAGAGAGCACGTGCGCAGAGATGATGTGCAAAGGTGCTGAGAAGTGAAAATCTGTGAATTTCTGAGAATCCTTCCCATCATTGATACAGAACGAATTGTAAAGGTCTCCTGTGTGGTTACGCCTCTGGTTCGAAGACGAAGTCCCGAATCCAGGCTTGATGGCAGTACTGCAAAACAGCAGAGCGCCTCTCCAAGATTTTCTCGAAAGAGGAAGCGTGTGAGAGGAAGTTCTTTCTGTCTATCAATATGGTGGAGAGGTAAACTCTGGAATTGACACGTGATGATCACATCATACGCTCAACCTGTATCTGTACTATTTTCTCAGTGCTGCACTCGTGCAACTTCTCGTTTACTCGAGAAGTGAATCGAGTGTAAACTCGATGGAGTGCCATCGTCAGTTTACCATCATCGAGAATCGTGGGTAATATTTTCCAGCTCAAATGCTAGTCTCGCGTCATTGTGACCTGGGATGTCAAGTTGGCTCGAGGAAGATTCAATTAACATTGGTCTTTCAACAAAACTTAACTAACCGACCTCAGATCAGGTGGGACTCCCCGCTGAATTTAAGCATATTAGTAAGCGGAGGAAAAGAAACTAACCAGGATTCCCTTAGTAGCTGCGAGCGAACAGGGAAGAGCCCAGCACTGAATCCCGAAGACTAGTTTCAGGGAAATGTAGTGTTCGGGAGGGTTCGTATACCTGATACTACTGCACTGCGTCCAAGTCCATCTTGAACGAGGCCACGGTCCCGAGAGGGTGCCAGGCCCGTAGTTGGCTGGTGCTGGTATCAGGTGAGCCTCTCCTTAGAGTCAGGTTGCTTGAGAGTGCAGCCCTAAGCGGGTGGTAAACTCCATCTAAGGCTAAATACAACCACGAGACCGATAGCGAACAAGTACCGTGAGGGAAAGTTGAAAAGAACTTTGAAGAGAGAGTTCAAGAGTACGTGAAACCGCTCAGGGGTAAACGGAAAAGACCCGAAATTTCCGAAAGGGGAGATTCACGTCTTCTCGCTGGTCAGACGGCCTGCCTTTCGTGGACGGCTCTATGCCTCATTCGGATTCATCCGATGCGGGTTGTGGAGTCGCCGAAGGTGGGTTGGCAGGACCGCGGTGGACCGCACTTCTCCCCCAGTAGGACGTCGTGACCCGTCCGGCCATGGTCTAAGGGTTGGGGTGGGAGCCTGCGTGAGTTGTTCGCAATCTGGCGCAGCCCCCTCTTCTCCCGGCCATGGAAGCTCCGGTCGGTATCAAATGACAGTGTTGGACCGCTCCGCGAAGGGAGAAATCCTTTTTAGAGCGCGAGTGGCCCTCGACAAGGCTGTGAGTCGTGTGTCAAGGCAGGCCTTTGTCTGTCTGACTGCTCTCGCATCTGTTGGTTGGGTGAGCTCTCTCGCCGGTCAAAAAAAATGGCACTAGTCTACGGCGAACCAGTTTTGGGCTCTTGTCCGACCCGTCTTGAAACACGGACCAAGGAGTTTAGCGTGTGCACGAGTCATTGGGTGTCAAAACCTAAAGGCGAAATGAAAGTGAAGGAAACTTCGTTTTCGAGGGAGGATGGGATCTGTCCCTTTCGAGGGTAGTCCCCGCACTCCGGGGCGTCTCTATCTCATTGCGAGAGGAGGCGCACCTAGAGTGTACACGCTGATACCCGAAAGATGGTGAACTATGCCTGGCCAGGACGAAGCCAGGGGAAACCCTGGTGGAGGTCCGCAGCGATTCTGACGTGCAAATCGATCGTCGGAGCTGGGTTTAGGGGCGAAAGACCAATCGAACCATCTAGTAGCTGGTTCCCTCTGAAGTTTCCCTCAGGATAGCTTGCGCTCGGACGAAACGAGTCTCATCCGGTAGAGCGAATGATTAGAGGCCTTGGGGTCGAAACGACCTCAACCTATTCTCAAACTCCAAATAGATGAGAACCCCGGCTTTCTTGAACTTTGTTGATGAAGCCGGGGGCTTGGATCAGAGTGCCAAGTGGGCCAATTTTGGTAAGCAGAACTGGCGCTGTGGGATGAACCAAACGCGGAGTTAAGGCGCCTCAATCGACGCTCATGTGAAACCATGAAAGGCGTTGGTTGCTTAAGACAGCAGGACGGTGGCCATGGAAGTCGGAATCCGCTAAGGAGTGTGTAAAAACTCACCTGCCGAAGCAACTAGCCCTGAAAATGGATGGCGCTGTAGCGTCGTGCCTATACTCCGCCGTCAACGGCAATGCAGGCGGTCGCCTCACGGTGTGACGGTGCTGTTATGCCTTGACGAGTAAGAGGGCCGCGGCGATGTGCGCAGAAGGTTTTGGGCGTGAGCCTGCCTGGAGCCGTCGTCGGTGCAGATCTTGGTGGTAGTAGCAAATACTCCAGCGAGGCCCTGGAGGACTGATGTGGAGAAGGGTTTCTTGTGAACAGCTGTTGCACAAGAGTCAGTCGATCCTAAGCCCTAGGAGAAATCCGAAGCGATGGGTTGCCGTTAATCTAACGATTGTTGGCACCATCTGGGCGAAAGGGAATCCGGTTCCTATTCCGGAACCCGGCAGTGGAACCGTTCCAAATCGGGCCCTCACTGAGGACTCGTCAGGGCAACCTGAAAAGACCCGGAGACGCCGTCGGGAGATTCGGGGAGAGTTGTCTCTTCTCTATAAGCGTTCGAGTTCCCTGGAAACCTCTAGCAGGGAGATAGGGTTTGGAACGCGAAGAGCACCGCAGTTACGGCGGTGTCCGAATCTTCCCCACGGACCTTGAAAATCCGGGAGAGGGCCACGAGGAACCCCACGCCGGCTCGTACCCATATCCGCAGCAGGTCTCCAAGGTGAAAAGCCTCTAGTCGATAGATTAATGTAGGTAAGGGAAGTCGGCAAATCCGATCCGTAACTTCGGGATAAGGATTGGCTCTGAGGATCGTGACGTTGCTGGGCAAGTTGGAGAATTAGAGCCCGTGTCAACGTGCCGGGCTGGGCGAGGAGACGGGCGTTCACGCGTTCCTGAACCGAGCTCGGTCCCGTGCCTTGACCACCTAAGGACCTTTCTTGCTGCGAACTTTCACCTGTCAAGTTGCCGGCCTTGTGTTGGTGGACGGGGTGTTTGTTTCTTCGGCCGTCATTCAACGATCAACTCAGAACTGGCACGGACCAGGAGAATCCGACTGTCTAATTAAAACAAAGCATTGCGATGGCCCCAACGGGTGTTGACGCAATGTGATTTCTGCCCAGTGCTCTGAATGTCAAAGTGAAGAAATTCAAGCAAGCGCGGGTAAACGGCGGGAGTAACTATGACTCTCTTAAGGTAGCCAAATGCCTCGTCATCTAATGTGACGCGCATGAATGGATTAACGA